>NC_141044.1:35667500-35695000 GCF_052040795.2 Danio rerio
ACACTGAGATTTTTGTTCACTAAGCAAATATTAAATTAACACATTTAGGGTCAAACATCAGGGGTCAGAGGAAAATGTTGTTCCTCGAATGCGTTTGATGGTTTAACCCCTAAAGCTCCTTTTAAAGCCTGAATAAAGATGCAAATGCATGAGGAATTGCATGTGCTGGGTAATTCTGTCTTTTCGCTGTTTTGGGTTCGCTTGTTTAGACAGAAATTGAAAGTTTGGCCACCGTCTGAGAAGGAAATGTGCCATGCATCAAATTAAATGCTAAATTCTGCCATCATCCACTCCTGCCTGTTTTTCCCTCCCTTGAGCACAAAAGGAAGAGTTTTGCAGAATGCACTTGTTATTCTCTTTTTGTTGATTATTTTTTTAAGAGAATTACAGCAAATAGAGCTTTCAGGATTTTAAAAGCATGCGAAAAGGCATAAAATTATCATAAATATTGTGAGTTTATTGTTTCTCTTATCTTAAAAGACTCCACACAAAATTCACACTAGCACATTTTAGCATATCTTATAAGTGTTTATAAGTCAATTTCAATGTCTCAACGTTTTGTCTCAATTTTACCCAAGCAGTTTTAAGCATGTTCATTTGAGTTTAATTATAAGTGAATTTCAATGTTCTCTTTTATTATAGAGAGTTTTTTCAATTAACTGTTTTGATTACGTGCACATTTTGAGCAATTCACTAAATCGGTGATCCATTCAAAATGGCCAAATAATTTTCATAAATATAGAGTTTTGATTCTTTTATCATAACAGACCGAAATTCAAATTATAAAATAAAACAAATCACTCAAAATATTGTGACGAAAGTAAGAACCTGGGGAGGAGGTGACGAAAATGAAAAAGGGTGGAGGAGGGTTGTTGTTGACAAAATTGAAGACTGTGGGGCGGATCATGAACGAAAGTGAAGACCTGGGGCAAGGCGGGTGGCATCGAGGACAAAAGTAAATACCGGGGGGGGATGGGTGGCTGCGTCGTGGTTGAAAGCAAAAACAGTTGGCAAAGGGTGGGTGGGGGTTATGCTTAGCGGATCGTGGATGAAAGTGAAGACCTAGGGGGAGGGGAGGCATTGGTGATGTGAAGACCACGGCCAACAGTGAAAACAGTTGGTGGGGGTGGGGGGATTGGTTAGCGGATCGCGGATGAAAGTAAAGACAAGGGGGTTAAAACTGGTGAAAAAGTGAAAACCAGTGGGGGAGTGGTGGCGTCAGGGATGACAGTGAAAACCGGTGGGGGAGTGGTGGCGTCAGGAATGACAGTGAAAACCGGTGGGGGAGTGGTGGCGTCAGGGATGACAGTGAAAACCGGTGGGGGAGTGGTGGCGTCAGGAATGACAGTGAAAACCGGTGGGGGAGTGGTGGCGTCAGGAATGACAGTGAAAACCGGTGGGGGAGTGGTGGCGTCAGGGATGACAGTGAAAACCGGTGGGGGAGTGGTGGCGTCAGGAATGACAGTGAAAACCGGTGGGGGAGTGGTGGTGTAATCTTCAATTCTCCATATGAATCACAGAATCAATGATCTATTCTGAGTATTTAACAATCCTTAAGAAGTTTTAAGAAGCCTTTATAATTATAAAATATATGATTAGCTGATAATATATCATGTTTAGCTGATCAGATGATAGTTTGTATTCTCATTGTTTTTGAAGTGGAATTGTATATTTTTATCTTTCTTTGCACCACTTTTGCTCTGAGGCATTTTGACTAAAATTTCATCTGACGTGATCAGAAGTGACATGACTTACCCATTTAATGCCTTCAGACAGCAATCGTGTGTGTGTCTGTGTGTGTGTGTGTGTGTGTGTGTGTGTGTGTGTGTTTGTGTGTGTGTGTGTGTGTGTGTTTTTTTCTACAGGCGTTTGGTGGACACAGAAGATGAGCTCAGTGACATCCAGTCGGACTCGGTTCCCTCAGAAGTGCGCGACTGGCTGGCGTCCACTTTCACACGTCAGATGGGGCTGATGTTGAGACGCTCTGAGGAGAAGCCGCGGTTTCGCAGCATCGTCCATGCAGTGCAGGCCGGGATATTTGTGGAGAGGTACAGTATGTGTGAGGGTTTAAAGGAAACTAATTAAACCCCATATAGGCATCCCACCGATGACAGAAAGAAAACAAAAGTGTTGATACTGAGCTAATACACTTTAAACAGGACATTTTATTTCATTTTTATTAATTAATTAATTAATTAATTAATTAATTAATTTATGTATGTATGTATGTATGTATATATATATATATATATATATATATATATATATATATATATATATATATATATATATTTATTTATTTATTTATTTATTATGTTATTATTATTTATTTATTTTATTATTCAAATGTTATTTTATTTTATGATATATTTTTATTTTTATTGTTTTTTATGTATAATTTTTATTTTTATTTTATTTTTAGTTGTATTTTTTCCTTTTTGTTTTTAGTTTTTAAGCTTTTACACACACATAAAATGAAACAATATATGATATACTTATTTTTTTACTTTTTTTAACATTTTTATTTAATTATTTTATATTATTTTAATTATACACACATTTTTTAACACACACACATACACACACACATATAAAAAATATTTTAATTATTAAAATTACACAAGTATTATTTTATTTATTTTAATTATACACACATTTTAAACACATACACACAAAATAAAATGTGTGCATGCTTAAATTTAAGCTATTTGTAACTATTATTTATTTGATATTTTATTGATATGCACTTTTCCTTTAAAGTTTTTCATAAAAATTATTATTATATTTAACTTATGAATTGTCATATTTCAGCATCATTAGTGTGGTATAATCTTGGGTATTTGTAAAAAGCATGTGTGTGTCTTTATTTTTATTATTATTTTTTTATATATTTATTATTTTATTTTATTATTTTTATTTTATTTTACATTATGTTATTTTAACTTTTTGTTATTTTCTGAAAGCTTTTACACACACATACTTTTTTGCTTATTACATTTTTAACTACACACTCATTCACACACATACATTACGGACAATTTAACCTACCCAATTCACCTATAGCACATGTCTTTGGGTGAAACCGGAGCACCCAAAGGAAACCCACGCAAACACAGCGAGAACATGCAAACTCCACACAGAGATGCCAACTGACCCAGCCGAGGCTCGAACCAGCGACCTTCTTGCTGTGAGGCGATTATATATTTAAATTTTTTAATTTACACAAGTATTATAACATTTTTTTAGATTATTTTAATTATGTATAAATACATATTTTTTGTTTTAGTTACACACACACACACACACACACACACACACACACACACACACACACACACACACATACTACATATAATAGTAGCTTAAATAGTAACTTATTTTTTAGTAATTGTATTTTTATATAATTATTTTATGTTATTTCTGTAAAATGTGCGCATGCTTAAGTTATTCATTTTATATTTTATTTTATGTGCACTTTTATATTGTTTATAAACACACACACACACTTTATATAATTAAATTTAGCTTTAGATATACACACATTTCTATTTATTTATTATTTATTTTCTCATGAACCGTCATTTTGCAACATCAATGTGGTATAATCTCAGATATTTGTGAGAAGCATGTGTGTGTCTATAAAGTCTTTAAAGTAAAGAGTTTTAAACCCCATATAGGCGTCCCACAGAGAACAGCTGGAAGCCTTCAGACTGTTGATCCAGCGCTGATTCATTTTAAGCAGACTCTGATAGATTGATCAGACTGATTTGTGACCCCGCTGTGCATTTCCTATGTTATTTCCAGCACTGCATGCAACTCAAATATTAATGTTAAAGGGGGCATCCAATACGAAACAAGGGAAAGTATCCTAAAGTGCACCAAAATGACAAGCGTGTGTTATCTCTTTCTGACAGAATGTACCGACGGACCTCCAACATGGTGGGCTTGAGTTATCCTCCCAGTGTGATCACAGCCTTGAAGGTAATACAACGCACCAATAGGATTCTGGGTTGCAGCCTCAAATGCACGAATGCACAAACAGGCACATGCATAACCTGGACACAGCGTGAATGCAAACATGTGAATGCGACACGTTTTGAATGCACAACAGAAACAACGAGGGCTAGATGGCAAAGTCAAACAGGCAAACAGGCCTGTTTAATCAAGCGGAGTGCACAATTGATCTTTCCCTCGGCCAGCTGGGTTACCTGGCACACATACACACATGCACATACGGTTTGGACAGGGCAGAGATGCTTTATTTGGTAGCAGTGGATACAAATAACATAAATATGCAGCTACTCTGAATATAAATGTATTTTAGAATGTTTAAAAAAAAAAAAACACTGCTTTACATTGAATTCCAATGTTAACATGAAAGGTAAAGAAATGCTGTGGGTTTAGTTAGTCAGGTTCACTACTACTGGTATGTATTATTGGTACATTTTTAATTTTAACTACAGTAGATCAAGATTGGGTTCAAGTCCAGGTTTATTTTATTTTATTAATTTTTACTTTATAGATTTTTATTATTGTAAATTATCTTTTTTTTTTTTTTTTATAGATTTTTTACATGCTATTTTATTTTAGTATTCTTTGTTTCATAGATTTTCATTTTATAGATTTTTTTTATTATTATTTATTTTACATTTTATTTTCATTTTATTCTATTTTATAGATTTTTTTATAGATTTTTTCCTTCATTTCATTGGGTTTTATTTTGTAGATTATTATTATTATTATTATTATTATTATTATTATTATCATCATTATTATTATTATTATTATTACTATCATTTTTATTTGTTTTACATTTTTTTTATTTTTTGTAGATTTTTATTTTGTTTTATAGATTTTAACTTTTTAGATTATTATTATTATTATTATTATTATTATTATTATTGTTATTATTGTTATTATTATTTTACATTTCATTTTCATTTTATTTATTTAGATTTTTAGTAGATATTTATTTGATATATTTTTTATTTTATATATTTTATATTATATATTTGTATTATTATTCTTATTAGTATTTTACATTTTATTTTTCCATTACATTTTTTATTTAATTCTTTAGTAGATTTTTATTTGATATATATTTTTATTTGATATATTTTTTGATTATATTTATATCATTGTTAATATTATTATTATTCTGATTATTAATATTATTTATTTTACATTTGATTTTCATATTTTTTTCATTTAGATTGTTTAGTAGATTTATATAGATTTTATAGTTTTTTTATTATTACTATAATTATTATTATTATTTTAAAACTTATTTTCATTTTATTTATTTTGATTTTAGATAGATTTTTATTTATTTGGATTAAATATTTTTTCATTTTATTTTACATTTTTTATTTTAATTGATAGCTTAATTGTATTTTAGTTTTTTATTTTATATAATTTTTAATTCATTGTATAGTAATTGTATTTTATATAAATAGTATTTTCATATTATTTTATTTTTATTTATTTTATTTTAATCACTGGCTTATCATGGCAGGTTTTAATTTATCAAAAAAAAAAAATTCTGAAGATGTGACACTGAAATTAAGTAAGGAGGCTAAAAAATCAGATTTGCATCACAGGAATAAATTACCATGGAACATATGTTTTGCAGGAAAAAAAAATTATGTTTTTCCATCACAAAGTATTGAGCATAAGAGATTTCTTTCAGAAATATTTTTTTTTTACTTTACCACCCCCAAGCTTTTGAATGCTACTGAATTATCCAGAATGCAGGTACAAATGAAAATATTGTGGGTTTTAGTACTTTTCACCACATGAAATTACAGTCCAAATTATACATCCGGCAATCTGCTGTGATTTGATCAGGAATGGCCGTCTCAGAGCTGTTATCAGTCTCATCTGTTCTGCTATCAGCTTCTCATTCATTTTTGATTTAACAATTTGTGGCCGCACGACTCCTTTGTGTCATTGCAGTCGAAGCACTGCAGTCTTTTAAAAATATTATTTTCTTCGGTTGCCTTTTGTGATGATAAAATCCTGGCAGTCTGCATGAAAATTGATTGTCTAAAAATTCTTCCAAATCAGAAGCAGAGTAATATCACACTACTCAAACTAACTCTGGATTATGTAGCATGTACGCAGATTTATATATCCAAGAACACAATACATTGAGTTGTTGTCTTCCAAAAGAAAGAAACAATTTTGAAATGCCTGAAAGATCCATCAGTAATTCCAGCTTTATTTTTTAACACATATCTGCATAATGTCAGTCTAAAGTCTTCATTGGCTGTCAGTGAACAATGTCTGCTTTGAGACTAAAAGACTAATTGAATCTGAGGTCTGGAAGGGTTTGGTTTGTGTTGACGACATGTAAAGAAGATGCTGTTTTCTGTGCAGCAAAACACAAATACACTTTGCATGCACTTTCAGAGAAGGAGGAATCAAGCTGGAAATGAATGACACCGTAAAATTGATGGGGAAATTAATGGAATATAGAATAGAGAGTGATGTTTAATAGGAGATCAGATTAAGTTTTTAAAAAGACAGATTTTTAAATATAGAATTGAATATAGAAAAGGCACTGTTAATGTTCGAAGGTCAGAATTTTTATATAATTACTTATAAAATGTAGGCTTTAAAATCTTTAAATGGTTAAACACTTAATGGTCAAATTGAGCAATTTTACCACTAGGTGAGAGTAAAGCTTACTATAAAGTTAAGTATAACTATAAAGCTGTAGTAAAGCTGACTGTATGTTTAAGTAGTTTTGTGTTCAGTTGATAGACCAACTGACCAATCAGAGCAGAGTAGACTCATGTGACCAATTTATTTAGATTTTCAAGGTAGACCCTTATGTGACCAGTCAGAGCAGAGAAGACCCATGTGACCAATCAAAGCAGAACAGACCCATGTGACCAATCAGAGCAGAGTCGACCCTTGTGGCCAATTAAACCAAGGTAGACTTATTGTGAGCAATCAGAGCAGAGTAGACCCATGTGACTAATTAGGCTGAGTAGAACTATGTGACCAATAAGAGCAGACTAGATTCGTTTAACCAATAATAGCAGAAAAGACCCATGTGACCAATCAGAGCAGAGTAGATTAATCTGACTAATCAGACCAGAATAGATTTATCCGACCAACAACGGGGAGTAGATTCATCTGACCAAGCATTTAGCAGAAATGCTTGGAGCAGAGTAGATCTATGTGACCAATCAGAGCAAGGTAGACTCATATGACCATTTAGAGCAACGTAGACCCACATGACCAATCAGACCAGAGTAGATTCATCTGACTGATCGGAGCAGAGTAGATCCATCTGACCAACCGTAGCAGAGGAGACCCATTTGATCAATCAGAGCAGACCAGAATGTGTCCATCTGACCTATCAGGCCAGATTACAACCATCTGACCAATCAGAGCAAAGTAGACCCATGTGACTTATCAGAGTAGAGCAGATCCATCTGACCTATCAGACCAGAGAACACCCATCTGACCAAACAGAGCAGAGAAGACCCATGTGACCAATAAGAGCAGAGCAGATCCATCTTACCAATCAGATCAAAAAGGATCCATTTGACCAATCAGACTAGAGCAGATCCATCTAACCAATCAGAGCAGAGTAGACCCATGTGACCAATCAGAGCAGACCAGAGTAGATCCATTAGACCTATCAGACCAGAGTACACCCATCTGATCACATCAAAGCAGAGTAGACCCATGTAACCAATTAGTGCAGAGCAGATCCATCTGACCAATCAGACCAATAAAGATCCATTTGACCCATCAGAACAGAGTAGATCCAAATGACCATTCAGAGCAAAATTGGCCCCTATGACCCATCAGAAGAGAGTAGATCCATCTGACCAATCAGAGTAAAGTAGACACATGTGCTCCATCAGATCAGAGTAGATCCATCTGATTAATTAGACCAGAGTAGATCCAAATGACCAATCAGAGCAGAGCAGATCCATCTGACCATCCAGAGAAGGTGGACATATATGACCAATCAGTGTAAAGTTGGTCCATGTGCCTAATCAGTGTGATGTAGACCCATGTGCCCAATCAGTGCGATGTAGACCTACGTGACCAATCAGTGTGATGTAGACCCACGTGATCAATCAGTGCGATGTAGACCTACGTGACCAATCAGTGTGATGTAGACCCACGTGATCAATCAGTGTGAGGTAGACCCATGTGACCAATCAGTGCGAGGTAGACCCATGTGACCAATCAGAGCAGAATAGTCTCTCAGATGCTGATTTGACTGAGACTGGATTCTTCAACAAATTCAAAATCAAGTCTCAAGGATCTGAGAAAAGATCTGGGGCTTAAGTGAACGCTATGAGGAACTCAAGTCATTTTTTTGACCTTGAATTGCTGTAAACCCGTTGCAGGAGACCTTCAAAACAAATTAGAAAGCAATAAAACAGCACCATTTGAATTAGCTTGCCACTGTGCAGGTAATCTAACGCTTTCAACATCCATTTTTTGTAAACACCCAAACTGTTTTAAATTCCAGCTGTCACATTCTGAGGAGCGCAGATGAAAGTCAAATAAACTGAATAAGTCGCTGTGTCGGTGGTTAAGCCTCTAGGCTGGTATCTCAAAGGGTAGAGCTTCAGAATGGAGTTGAGATCTCCTGCAGTCTCTTCTAACTCTTATGCCCTTGAGCGAGTCTATTCTGATTGCTTTATCTGCAGGTTACTGTATAAAGTGTCTATATGTGACTGGGAGAAGCCGTAGAATACTAATACAGATGTTCTTGCCAAACACTAGCCATAATTTGCTGTTTACATCTACTTATTCTAAATAGAAATGTTAATATGCTGAACCTAATGAAGACTTTGGTTTATATTAAGTGTGTTTAATCCACACAAGAACTGTCCCTTTACGTAGGTAGATAGATGTGAAGAGCCGAATGTGTTTTTATGTTTTTGAAGTCTCTTTTGCTCACAGATGCAGGCATGTATTTACTTTAAAACTCTGGAATATAATTACAATTTAGATAACTGGTCTGTGTTACAATGCTGATTTTTTTTTCTATGATCCTTCAGAAATCATTCTTATAGGAAAAATGCATAGATTTTTGGATCAGATCCGGTTGTAAAAGTATATTAAAAATAATATATAAAATATAAAAATATAAATATATAAGTGTGTATATATATATATATATATATATATATATATATATATATATATATATATATATATATATATATATATATATATATATATATATATATATATATATATATATATATACACTACCGGAAATTTGGGATCAGTACGATTTTTAAATGTTTTAAAATAAGCTTCTTCTGCTCACCAAAGCTGCATTAATTTAATAAAAAATACAGAACAAATTGCAAAATGGTGAAATTTTATTGCAGTATAAAATAACTGTTCAAAACTAGTTCATAATTTATATGAATAATTTATTCAAGTAATTTTAATGATGAATTTTCAGCTTCATTACTCCAGTTGTCAGAGTCACACGACCCTTCAGAAATCACTCTAATATTTATTATTATTATTGTTATAATAATAATAATAATAATAATAATAATAATAATAATTATTATTATTATTATTATTATTATTATTATTATTATTGTTGTTGTTGTTATTATTATTGTTATTGTTATTATTATTATTATTATTATTAAAAGCATCATCATAATCATTATTATTATTTTTATTATTATTATTATTATTAAGGTTAATAGTAATTAAAGCAATAATGATTAGAGTAATAATTTCATTTGAAAACTGCATACAAAAAAGCGGTTATTTAAAAATGTAACAAATATTTAAGAATTAAAAAATTTTTTGCATTTAATAAATGCCGACTTGATGAACAGAATAATTAAAAATAATAATAATAATATGACTGACCCCAAACTTTTGACCGGTGGTTTATATTATTTAATATTAGTAATAATCTCTGATAAAACTAATTGGTTTTTTTACACTTTAACCCTTTTTATGGCAGCTATTGGAATACTCATGGGAGTCTTACTGGGTGTTATTAAAATATTTTGAAATTATGTAACTTCAAAATTTTGTACATTTCCTAATTAGTTTCAGTCTTATTTTCTTCCTTTGTTTAACATAAAAAGTCAAATACATGGATTTGAAGGTCAGTTCTTGTTGTATGAGTTTTGTATGATGTTAATAAGGCCAATTTATATGCAAGTGAAGTCAGAAATATTAGCCCCATTTACAATTTCTTTTCTTTTTTACATATTTCCCAAATGATGTTTAACAAGAAAATTTTCACAGTTTATCTGATAGTATTTTTTCTTCTGGAGAAAGTCTTGTTTGTTTTATTTTGCCTAGAATAAAAGCAGTTTTTAATTTTTAAACACCATTTTAAGGTCAAAATGATTAGGCCCTTTAAGCTATATTTATCTTTCGATCTATCTTTCAGTCTACAGAATAACCATTTTTATACATTAAGTTGCCTAATTGCCCTAACCTGCCTAGTTAATCTAATTAACCTGGTTAAGCCTTTAAATGTCACTTTAAGCTGTATAGAAGTGTCTTGAAAAATATCTAGTAAAACATTATTTACTGTCATCATGGCAAAGATAAAATAAATCAGTTATTAGAAATGAGTTATTAAAACTGTTATGTTTAGAAATGTGTTGGAAAAAAATCTTCTCTCTGTTAAACAAAAATAAACAGGTTGGCTAATAATTCAGGGGGGGGTAATAATTCTGACTTCAACTGTACATTTTTAAATTTAAAATAAATAAAACTACCGTTAATTTGGTTGAATAAGATTATTAAATTTTAAAAAATCTTATTCACCCAATTTGTTTTACCTGGATAAATATTGGATAAATATTATCATTCTTTATATATACATTTTTTCTAATAAATTGTGCAACATTTATTAAATTTGTATTTATAATAATAGTATAAATTTAATATTGTAAATTAAATTTTTGACACTCTCATGTCTTTAATTCAACAGAAAAGGAAAACAAAACATTTTCTTATCAGTTTCTTCCATTTTTATTCCGATGTCAGGGGTCCAAAATTCAGCGTCTAGCCAGAATCTAATGAAAACGTTATGTTGACCTCCAATAATGAAGTCAAAGGACGTTGATTTTAGGTTGTTATGGAAAATAACCAAAATCCAACATCAAGTCAACATCTTAAACCATTGTCAGATTGACGTCAAATTCTGACATTTATTTGTCAGGTATGGCAACCAAAATCCACACTGTGTTGCTGTAACGTCATAAGGCTGGTTTAAACTTCTGCATCATGCGATTGTCGTGACCCATGGCGCATTCCTTGCTTGTAGCTGTGCATTTATACTTCTGTGTGCTTTTGTGTTGCTCTGCAATAACATTTCCGAAACGCTAGCTGGCAGAACGTTATGTTATGTTCCTCAGCATCAAGTTTCTTCACGGGTGTTTTACTTTTTCTGAATCCTACCTTAATGTAAAACAAGCTAAAACTCGCTCATTCGGAGGTGGGAGTCAGCGGACGTGGAACAACTTTAACTTTTTTTTAGTTCTCGCCCTTATTTTTCGGATTCCGTTTTTCGTCTTACCTGATTTCCGGAACCGATGTTCCCCGGACTTGATCCCGGTCGTCGTCCTCCGCGGCCGGCTCCTCCTCCGGGGCCTCCGGCGCCACACCACCCCGCAGCGTTCGCTCGAAAAAAACTAAACGCGGCCTTACGTACCTCCGGCCACGTAAATCGCGGCCTCCAGAAACGTCCGCGGGGCTACGTTTCCAAAATGAGCTTGGGTTAAAACAATCTATCTGGCTCCCAGCTCTATGCACCGCCCACACTCGGCGCAGCTACCGAACTGACCAATCACAGAGCTTGAGCTGCACATTGTGTATTTACATTTTTTGAGAGGTGCCTGTCAGCGTCAGCCACACTATATGCATACACTTGCACTTGACTCAGAAGTATAAATCAGCCTTAAGACGTTGATATTTGGTTGATTTCTGGTTGGACGTTGGACACTGACGTCAGCCAGACATATACTGTATACATACATGAAAACCCACACAATTACAATTTGGATAAATGCATACACAAATAAGAAAGTAAAAAAACACTAATATGGCTTCTCTTTCTCTCTCTCCCTCTCTTGATCTCTCAGTAGTCAGTGAATCTGCATATATATGTGTATATCTTAGCATATAGCCTGGAGATATTGAAATCTCTCAGCCATGACTGAGACGGAGTGCAGGACAAATATTCCAATCTGCGGATGTGAATATTTAATGTAGCATTTTGCAAATGTTCATTGCAACCCACTAATCAAACCTCCACCAAACTTTCTTTGAAAGTGACGAGATGAAAAATCGCCGGGGTCAAACTGAGAGTGGATGCTGGGAAAAAAAACGGCAACGCAGTTTAATGAATAAACCACAGGCGGCCATAATGTGGAGCAGATCTCCAGTATTATTACCAATGCTCATTTCATGACTCGGGATTGATAAGCACAATGATAGAATCACGTAGCATTCATCATAGGCCCTGTTTATAAAGGAGGCGAAAGTCATTTATTCCTTATAAAAAAAGAAATGAGGTTGGTATTACTACATAATGTGAAAGCCGCAAGGATGGGGAACATCTTATCGCATTTATTGGAATCATCAAACGAAGTCAAATGAAATGCAGAGAGATCTCATGTGTGATTTTGTGGTCCTGTGGGAAATTATATGTAATTATTTATATTAGAGTGTGTTTTTTTTCCCCCTGAAGAAAATTCATACATTTATTAAGCAGCGAAGCATTAAATTGATCAATAATGACACTTGATCTTGTGACTCTTGAGTAATGATGCTTAACATTCAGCTTAACTTCACAAAAGTAAATGACATTTTTAAGTAAATGGACATAGAAGGCTGTTACTTTAAATTGTAATCATTTTTCAGAATATATGCAGTATTTTTCGGCCAATCAAATGCAGGCTTTCAATAAAAACTAATCATTTGATGTCGGTACTACATAAATCTTGGTACTAAATGGTCATTTTATAGATGATAATATTGGTAAAGATGTTAATATACTGTTTTATTTGTCTTGTTTGTTTGTTTAGCATGTGGACACGTGGTCTTTTGATGTCTTCACACTGAATGATGCCAGCGGAGATCATTCACTCAAATTTATTTTTTATGAACTTCTCACCAGATATGACTTAATCAATCGCTTTAAGGTAAGATGCTATGTTTGTTCACATTAAAAAAAGCCAAAGTACATGATTTCAAAAGCACAGTTTTCTTTATTTGTTTAATAATAGCGGGAATAAAATATAGTAAAGATACAGATATTGTTTACACTGTAACCCAAACAAATACATAAACTAATTAATTAACAACACAGAATGACTAAACAAACAAATACTGTATAAATTCCCTAGAAGGACAATGTTTATCAATGGCATTTATTGTAGCAATATTGTACATAATAATGGTAGAAAATAATAATTATATAATAATAGAAAAAAGTAATAACTTGATTTCTAGCTGATCATTTGAAAAAGTGTCTGAAGGTAGATTTATCCATTGAATCATGTTGAACTGCATCACAATCATCATAAATACTGCAGAAGACCTATTGGAACCCTCATGGACCCAAGATTCTCACAGAAATCAGTCAAGTTTGGTGAAGGACTACATGGGGTTACATTCAGTATGGGGGTGTGCGAGAGATCTGCAGAGTGGATGGCAACATCAACAGTCTGAGGTATCAAGACATTTGTGCTGCCCATTACATTACAAACCACAGGAGAGGGCAAATTCTTCAACAGGATAGCGCTCCATCTCGTACTTCAGCCTTTACAAGTTCCTAAAAGCAAAGAAGGTCAAGGTGCTCCTGGAGTGGCCATGAACCAGCCATGAACATTATTGAGCATGCCTGGGGTAAGATGAAGGAAGAGACGTTGAAGATGAATTAAATAATCTTGAAAAACTCTGGGAGTCCTGCAAGAACACTTTCTTGGCCATTCCAGATGACTTTATTAATAAGTGATCTGAGTCATTGGAGAGATGTATGGATGCAGTCCTCCAAGCTCATGGGAGTCATTCACAATATTAATTCTGTTTCCACTGCAGCATGACTTTTTATTCTAAAGTCAGATCTTACTGTCCTAATTAAATAATTAAAAATCAAGGCATGATCATATTTTATTTTGGTTAAATAAGCGTAGTCTAGAGGTCTTTGCCTTTTATATAAGCCACTTCTGATACCAAATGATCAGCTAGAAGTCAAGTTATTATTTTTTGTTCCTAAAACTTGGATAGATGACTTTTGTCAGGTAGTGCGTGTATGTGTGTGTGTGTGTGTGTGTGTGTGTGTGTATATATATATATATATATATATATATATATATATATATATATATATATATATATATATATATATATATATATATATATACAGTATGTGTGTGTGTGTGTGTGTGTGTGTGTGTATGTGTGTGTGTGTGTGTGTGTGTGTGTGTGTGTGTGTGTGTGTGTGTGTGTGTGTGTGTTATATATATATATATATATATATATATATATATATATATATATATATATATATATATATATATATATATATATATATCGTATATATCGTCACCTTGGAATTATTAGGTTCTATCTGTGTTCTGAATGATTTTGAGATATTAAGCTTTAAAGTTTTTGCATTCCATAGCAAACAGTATGTGTGTAACATTTGTTATTTAAATAAAAAGTCTTATAATATAAACCACTTATAAAAAAATTCCATAATGTAAATAAGTTCTCATTTAATAAGAATATGTCAATAACTCAATTTTGACTAAAATGTCAGATTGAACCTTAGAATTCCAAGGTGATCTTTTTCTTCTACTATGGATTTCCAAAGTTTCACAAAATATCTACTTTTGTTTTCAGAGAGGTTTGTAAATAAGGTCTCTTTAAAGTTTGATAGCCAAAAATAAATTATAGATAAATATAGAACAAAAGCATAAGCAGAGGATCAACATTCTGCTTGATTTTTGCCAACCACACTTTTGTCCAGTAAATTTGAAAAATGACTTTTACATAAAGATGAGGGTTTCGGGTCTCACCAGAACAGTTTTGTTTGAGCAGAGTCTTTAAAAAGTCTTAAAATGTCTTAAATTTTCAAGACAAAAAATACACTTGGTGAAACCTGCAGAAACCCTGTTTTAGCATCTTTTTTGCTTCTCCTTAGATTCCCGTTTCTGCTCTGGTGTCTTTTGTGGAGGCATTGGAGGTGGGTTACGGTAAACACAGAAACCCTTACCACAACCTGATCCACGCCGCAGACGTCACACAGACTGTGCATTACCTCCTGCTCAAGACTGGCATGGTCGTAAGTGAAATTGTATATCTTCCACGAGCATATGAAGTTATGAAGTGAATTTCATGTGGAAATTAAGTGAGTAAACTGTTAAAAAATGTTATATTGAAATTTACTCTGAACATTCGCATCCGGTGTACATGCCTCATAAGACTTCATAAACATTATCTATGAATGAACAGCTTGCAACACTTCGAAGATAAAGGAAGGAAAAGTTGAAATCGCATCAAATGACTCCTTTAATGGCATAGGTCTCAAACTCAGCTACACAGCCTCCACAAGAAAACTTAGAAAGGGTTTCACTATTTTGGTGAAAACTTAATTTTTTTCATGGCAAGGTTGACATTTTTATGAAACTGCTCTATTCCCATCTGACCATTAAACTCAAACTCATAGGACTCAAATTCAATTCCTGGAGGGGCGCATCTCTATACAGTTTTGCTCCAACCTTAATCAAAGACAGCTGATCCAACTAATCAAGGTGTTCAAGCTAATAGAAAGTCAACAGTAGCTCAAAAAAAACATTCGTTACAACCGAGGTTTGCAGAAGAGCATCTCTGAACTCTCAACGTGAACGTCCAACCTTGAGGCAGATGGGCTACAGCAGCAGAAGACCACACCGGGTGCCACTCCTGTCAGCCAAGAACTGAAAACTGAGGCTACAATTTGCACAGACTCACCAAAATTGGACAATAGAAGATTGGAAAAGCGTTGCCTGATCTAATGAATCTCGATTTCTGCAGCAACATTCGGATGGTCGGGTCAGAATTTGGCATCAACAACATAAAAGCATGGATCCATCCTGCGTTGTATTAACAATATTTTCTTTTCACACTTTGGGTCCATTAGTACCAACGGAGCATTTGTCAACACCACAGCCTACCTGAGTATTGCTGCTGACTATGTCCATCTCTTTATGACCACAGTGTTCCCATTATCTGATGGCTACTTTCAGCAGGATAACACACTATGTCATAAAGCGTGAATCATCTCAGACTGGTGTCTTGAACATGACAATGAGTTCACTGTACTCAAATGGCCTCCACAGTCAGTAGATCTCAATTCAATAGAGCACCTTTGGGATGTGGTAGAACAGGAGATTCGCATCATGGATGTGCAGCAGACAAATCCGCAGCAACTGCGTGATGCTGTCATGTCAATATGGAGCAAACTCTCTGAGGAATATTTCCAGTAGCTTGTTGAATCTAAGCCATGATGGATTAAGCCAGTTCTGAAGGCGAAACGGGGTCCAACCCGGTACTAGTATAAAGTGACCGGTAAGTGTATACGTTCTATGTGAATTTATGTTTTGAGATTTTACTGCATCCATAACACTGGAATTGCTCAATACCTAAATCCTCTACCAGAAAAGTTTAAATTCAAGTCTCCAGGCACGTTTGTATGTTTAAATGTGCTCAGCTAAACTGACCATGTACGCAGAGTCATCTCGGTTGTTTATTATGATTATTATTTCCACTGAATAAGCCGGTGAAGTATGTTTTATTAAGACTGACACCACACTTGAGGTGTTTATTGAGGTTGTGGAAGCAGGTCCGCTCTGGCTCTACAATCCTTCTCATACACCAATCAATAGGAAGTTAATCTCCCTCAACGTCTCCAAACACACTCCTGTCAGTCCCGCCGCGGGCTCATTAACCTCTCCGTGATGTGTGCGAGGACGTCACACTGGCGCGCTCTGACAAATCGTTTGCCCACTAGCATTTTACACCCTTGATGATTTTCTTTTTGTGGTTCTGGCACTTGGGTGATTTACTGCTAATGTAAGATAGTGTAATGCGCTGGAGAATAAATGCGTTAGGGAATAATAAACTAATATAATTTCATTTCCGTCTTGCTTTATCTGCAGTTCAAGCAAAACGATATTATTATTTATAGGCGAATAAGCAATTGTCTGATAATGAAATGGTTTTCTGAAAAAAAAAAGTTGTACTTGAAAGGTGACACAATGGCTAAGTGGTTAGCTCTGTCACCTCACAGCAAGAAGATCGCTGGTTCGAGTCCCGACTGGGTCAGTTGGCAAATCTGTGCGAAGAAGTTTGCATGTTCTGACTGCATGCTAAAATCAACAAACAGTCAGTGCAGTTTTGATTTTTAAACGAATTGATCTTTAGAGCTGGGGCCTCATGTACAAAGACTTGCGTGGAAATCTTACTAAAACATTGCGTACGCACAAAGCTGTAAATGTGCGTACGCAGAAAAAATTTCAGATGTATGAAACACTTCGTACGCCGAATCTCACGCATATTCTTTTGTACATCTGAATGAACGTGAAACTGAGTGCAACATGCACGAGCACAAAACCCCTCCCTGCCTCCTCCCCCGTATGAATATGCTAATGACTATGCTAATGGCAAAACCCAACGAAAAAGCAATGTCAAAATCAAGCAAAAAGAGAAACTTTGAACAGAATGTGAATTGGAGGTGCTCCTTTCGGAGGTAGACCGGAGAAAAGCAGTGTTATTTGCAAGTTTGTTCTCCGGAATTAACAACAAAAGAAAAAAATAGAGTGGGAGAGTTTAGCTAATGCGGTCAACACAGTTGGGTCTGAACATATCGCATTGAGTGCATTAAAAAAAAGAAATAGTGTGGTTTATATCTGTAAAATGTTGCAGGACGCCTAACAGTCTCAGTGGCGTGCTCGTAAGACGCTTGTGATCATGAATTGATACGTTCGAGCATGAACTCGGCTCGAATCCAGCGTCTGATGAACTCTTTCTTGTTTTTTCCCCCGCTACATATCAGATTTTGCCAACTATTTATCACGAGAAAGACAAGTAGGAATCATCAATAAGTTCATATCAATAAGCATCATATTTTATTTGCACATTTATTGAATGGAAATGTTTCTGATTCACGCATGCAAATTCATCTTCAGATAGTGTCTTTATAGCAATGTGCGTGCAGTAGATCGCTCAGATTACATTGGGAAAATAGGCGACTGCTGCAAGTTGTGCTTTAATGTTTAGCTGGTCAACTGTATGGTATGGAAACCTTATATACCTGCTGAACCCGTCTCATACAGCTGCGATTGCAAGGCTCAGACACTTTGTGGAGAGGAATTTAACACAACTGCCTCTAGGAGTCGCCAATGGAAATAAAACAGACACGCACAAAAAATGTGTGTACGCCTGCCAGAAAGCTGCCGTGAAGCTGCGCACATTCCCACGTTCAGTTCATTGTTAGTAATTCCAAACGTGAGCGATTCTGAGCGTGAAACCTGGCGTACGCAAAGTTTTTGTGCGTACGCAGCGTTGATACATGAGGCCCCTGGTCTTTATTTATAAAGCAAAGAATGAACCAGTAAGGTTTGATTTCTAAATGAATGATTGGTTACGATTGTTTGTATATGAAATAAACAAAGCAATCAGTATAATTTGATTCCTGAATGTGATGTTGATGTGATCTTTTTTTCTGAATGACTCTTTTGAGTTGTATCTTAAAATAAAAAAGGATAATAAGACACTCATAAAGGGTTGAAACCACTTAAGTGTGAGTAAAAAGTGAGTACATTTTCATTTCTGAGTAAACTATCCCTTCTTTTCCACATTTTTCATGCAATATTCAAAATTGCACTTAAAAATAGGTTGATGGAAACATAGCTTATGTTACTCAAATTGTAGATTATAATACCATACAAAACTAAAATATAGATTTTTTTTCTTGTTTCTCTTGTCATCTCTTATTATCCAGCACTGGTTAACCGAGTTAGAAATCTTCGCTATGCTGTTTGCTGCCGCTGTGCACGATTATGAACACACAGGAACCACCAACAACTTCCACATACAGACCAGGTACTCCAGCAATTACACTCTGCTACCATTCAGTTCAGCAGAGCTAGTACATCAGTGTAGTTCAACAGCACTAATGTGTGTTTTACAGATCCGACACTGCCATACTGTACAATGACCGTGCTGTTCAGGAAAACCACCACGTGAGCGCAGCGTATCGACTCCTGCAGGAAGATGATGAAATGAACATCCTCTACAATCTGTCCAAAGATGACTGGAGGTCAGAAATGTGTAGCAGACTTCAAACTTTGCTGAAATATTATAAGTGCAAATTAATTAAAAAAGTAAAAGAAAGTAAAAGTCAAAGAAAAACAGAAAAGTTTTATTTTATTTTTATATTATTTATTAAATAACCATATATATGTATATATATATATATATATATATATATATATATATATATATATATATATATATATATATATTGTAGCGAGGCAGAGGGAAAACACAAACACTGTAGATGAAGTTACAAACAATGCCCCGGAGGGTGCTTTTATTTACAAGTGGTAAAGGGGTGAATGAGTGCTTTTCTTAGAGGTGCGTGCTCAAGTGCTCCGGGGAGAAGGTGAAGACTGGTGAGAGGTATGGTGTTGGATCGGTCACGAGCTGGATTCGGCTGTGGGAGAGACAGAGAGAGACAAGCGTTAGCGCAGGGAGTCATGTGAAATGAAGCTCACTTCTTCCTGTGTGGGGCTGGCTTATATCTCTCCCTGGCTGATGAGGTCCAGCTGTGAGCGATCCGGGGTTGATGAATGATCCAGCTGGTGTGGATTTGTGCCCAGGGCGACGTGGTATTACCCGACTCGCTACAATATATATATATATATATGTGTGTGTGTGGGTGTGTGCATATTGAAATAGAGGATGTCTCATTCTCTTATAAGTCCAACATCTGGCAACATTTTGATTTCCAGTCACTGAAGAGCATGCAAGACAAGAAAATAGACAAAACACAAACTGTGTGTAAACACTGTAAAAAAATGCTGTCAAACAAAGCTGCGATCACAACAAATATGATGTGCCATTTAAAGCCGTCACTACAGCGCCAAAGTGCAATCGAGGGTCACACTTAAGTGCCAAAGCTAAAGAAATAACGAGATGCATAGGAGTATTTATGGCAAAAGACATGATACCGTTTTTTATGGTCGACAAAGTTGGATTTTGCAAATTAAATATAAATAAAATATTGTGATGCATATTGTATCTTGAATATCATATTGTGATACACATCATATTTAGAGCTGAGTGTATTGTTATACACAGCTGAAGTCAGAATTATTACCCCCCCCCCCTGAATTTTTAGCACCCCTGTTTATTTTTTCCCCAATTTCTGTTTAACTGAGAGAAGATTTTTCCAACACATTTCTAAACATATTATTTTTAATAAGTCATTTTTAAAAACTGATTTATTTTAACATTGCCATAATGACAGTAAATAATATTTTACTATATATTTTTCAAGACACTTCTATACACCTTAAAGTGACATTTAAAGGTTGAACTAGGTTAATTAGGTTAACTATGCAGGCTAGGGTAATTAGGCAAGTTATTGTATAACGATGGTTTGTTCTGTAGACTATCAGGAAAAAAATATAGCTTAAAGGGGCTAAAAATTGTGTCTTTAAAATTGCTTTTAAAAAATTAAAAACTGCTTTTATTCTAGCCGAAATAAAACAAATTAGATTTTTTCCAAAAGAAAAAATATTATCAGACATACTGTGAAAATTTCCTTGCTCTGTTAAACATCATTTGGGATATATATAAAAAAGAAAATACAAATCACAGAGGGGCCTATAATTCTGACTTCAACTATATATATATATATATCAAAGAAGCAAAAAACTTAAAAAAAAAAAAAAACATTTCAGTTATTTTATTATTTAGAAATTTATTTTTTGATTGTAGACCAATACAACCTGCAGTAATATCCACACTGAAGACTTGTGTTTGTCACAGAGAGCTGCGGACTCTGGTGGTGGAGATGGTTCTAGCCACTGACATGTCCTGCCACTTCCAGCAGATCAAAGCCATGAAGAACTTCCTCCAGCAGCCGGAAGGGTACGTACAACCATACCAAGGTTATTCATTTCAGTAAATGGAAATTAAAACTAGGGCCCTGTAAACACTAATACATTTTAGTTTTATAACGCAAATGTTTTTGTACGGTTATGCCTTCCGACCACACTACCCCAGAGTTTTCGAAACCCTGAACATGGAGCATTTTGGAAATGTTGGAGAGACTGTTTTTGTTTTAAAACGCTGTTGCTTAATCTCAATGTGGATGGGGGGAAAACGGAGACATCTGAAAACGATCTGGTATAATATTAGCTGGCAGCTAGCTCTCAGTAACTCTCACATGTTTGCCCACTAAAGCTAAGCAGGGTTGAGCCTGGTCAATACCTGGAAGGGAGATCACGTGGAAAAGCCAGTTTGCTGCCGGAAGTGGTGTTAGTGAAGCCAATAGGGGGCGCTCAACCTAGGGTCTGTGTGAGTGAAGGGGACTTTATATTGCTCAGGAAGCACCGTCTATCGGATGAGACGTTAAACCAAGGTTGTAAAAAATCCCAGAATGTCCTTCCAAAAGAGTAGGGGTTTAACTCCGGCATCCTGGCCAAATTTGCCCACAAGCCTCTGTCCATCATGGCCTCCTAATCATCCCCATATTATAATTGGCTTCATCACTCTGTCCCCTCTCCACCAATCAAATGGTGTGTGGTGTACAGTCTGGTGCAATATTGCTGCCATCGGGTCCTCCAGGTGGATGCTGCACACTGGTGGTGGATGAGAAGATTCCCCCACAATGTGTAAAGCGATTTGAGTGTCTAAAAAAGTGCTATATAAATGTAAGGAATTAATTAATTAATTAATTATTAAGTGCACAAACTTCAGTCTTGCATCCTTTCCTTGTAAGTATATGAAAAATAAACTCCCGAGGACACGTCGGGTAACTCTTCAAGGGAACAGTGTACTTCATAAACCTCATTCACTTCACCCTGGCTATGTGGCTGTCCTAACAATAAAATAAAAACATGATATAAGGAACTGCCTGTTTTCATTTTGATATTAATTTAACCGACACCAAAAATGTTGAGGCGTCATGAAGCTACATATTTCTATGACCATCATCTTCTGTATGCATATTTTTAACAAAACAGAGCCTATAACATTACTGTGTGCTTTCATTTTCATTGAAAAATATGAAACATACCCTCTCTTTTGCTGAATATCAGTTTTAATAGTAGTTAAATAGTAAGTACATAAATGAACTTCTTTTTGCACTCAGCCAAAACACACTACCTGAGAACAAGTAATAGATTCAAAAGACAGAAAAGTCATTAGAGACAAGTTTAATTAAATATCAAGTTTAACAACTATAGTGAGATGAGATCCAGCAGTAGATCCTTGATAAACTGTCTGACGTGCGCTGCTTTCACATGTGGAGATGTGCTCACCCACTGACTGCCCGGAGCTCAGGCGTCTGCATACGCTGCAGCGCATGACAGAGTGATCTGTTCAGAAACGCTAGGTGAAATGTTAGTATGGACGTGGATCATTGTTATACTAAAACGCCATTTTAAAACTAAAACAAATTAGTGTAAACAGGGCCTAAGTGTCACGTTACGGATTGAAACGGAAACAAAAAGGTGCAGATCCAAGTGCGGTTTATTTACAGTGCGCATCAACAGAGAAACAAGGTGCTCAAAGTACAAATAAACAACAAAACAAGAAACATAAAACAGAGACAGGGCTCAGGAATCAAAACTCGAATATTAGACTTACTAGAAACCCTGCGGCAGGAAAGACAAGGCAGACAAAGTAGACAAACGACGCGATCCCAAACAGAGGTGGAATGGTTGTATAAATAGTCCAGATAATCAACGGTAACACAGAACAGATGTGATGACAGGTCAGTGTATATGTTCCGGTATATGCGCGTGGTATGTATGGAAGTGTAGTCTTTCCTGGGACGCTGTAGTGCCTACTGAGTCCTGGTGCACTACAGCGCCCTCAGGTGGTCACTGACGGATGTGACACTAAGACTAAAACTATTGATCAACAAAAATCCTTATGCTCCCCTATTTTGTGTCCCCATCACTTCTCAAAGCAAAGTACACACTTATGGCAAATTTGAAATGAATGAATATTAAAATAAAAACTATAATTTTCTTGGGAAGCCCACATCAGCCAAATCTTCAGAAGTCTTACACTGAAAAGATCTCCAGATGTTGATATTCACATAATGACAGGATGGACACTAATCTCTGTCTTCTGCAGGATTGATAAACCCAAGGCCTTATCACTGTTACTGCACACCGCCGACATCAGCCACCCTGCCAAAAACTGGAACATGCACTATCGCTGGACCACGTCTCTGCTGGAGGAGTTCTTCAGACAGGTCAGTGGATGTCCCACATCTTACTCTGCTTAGATTAGAGAAGCATTTAACTTAATCTTGAGCTTATTCTGGATTATATTTAGGCCAGAAATCAGTGACGGAAATAGCAAAACAGACCAAATAAAACAAGATCATACTTTGATGTGCTAAAATAGTATATCTTACAACTGGAAAGGTAATAATTTAAATAATTAATGCCTAAACTATTCCACTGCTAGATTTGAATGTTACAGTACATATACATATATTTTTGTTTATATATGGATGGATGAGATTGAGATGGAAAAATGTATTGTATTGTATTGTATTGTATTGTATTGTATTGCACTGTATTGTATTGTGTTGTATTGCACTGTATTGTATTGTATTGTATTGCACTGTATTGCATTGTGTTGTATTGCACTGTATTGTTATGAATGGATGGACTGGGTGGATTGAATTGGATTCGATTGAGATGGATATAAGTATGGGGTTGGGTTGGGTTAGCTTGTATTGGAATGGATGGATGGATGGATGGATTGGATTGGATTGGCTTAGGATGGATGGATAGATGGTTGGGGTGGGGATTGGGATGTATTGTATTGTATTGTATTGTGATGGATGGATTGGATTGAGATGGATGTAGATATGGGGTTGGTTTGGGTTGTATTGGGATAGATGGATGGATTGGATTGGATTAGACAGGACTAGATTGGATTGGGATGGATGGATTTGTGAATTGGATTGGCTTGGATTGGGATGGATGGATGGACAAATGGGATTGGGATGGACGGATGGACGGACAGATGGATTAGATTCGGATGGATGGATGGATGGATGGATGAATGGATAGATGGATGGATGGGATTGGGATGGATAGATGGATGGATGGGATTGGGATGGATAGATGGACGGGCGGACGGACGGACGGATAGACGGAAGGATTGGATTGGGATGGATGGACGGACAGACTGACGGATGGATTGGATTGGATTGGATTGGATTGGATTGGATTGGGATGGATGGATGGATGGATGGATGGATGGATGGATGAATGGATGGATGGATGGATGGATGGATGGATGGATGGATGGATGGATGGATGGATGGATTGGATTGGGATGGATGAATTTATGGGTTGGGTGGGGTTGTATTGGAATGGATGGATGGATTGGATTGGATTGAGATGGATGGAAGTATGGGGTTATATTGTGTTGGGATGGATGGATGGATGGATGGATTGGATTGGAATGGATTGAGTTGGATTGGCTCGGATTGGGATGGATGGAAAGGATTGGATTGGGATGTATTGTATTTTATTGTATTGTATTGTGATGGATGGATTGGATGGATTGAATTGGATTGAGATCTATGTAGGTATGGGGTTGGTTTGGGTTGTATTGGGATAGATGGATGGATTGGATTGGATTGGACAGGTCTGGATTGGATTGGATTGAGATGGATGTATTTTTGGATTGGATTGGATTGGATTGGATTGGTATGGATGGATGGATGGATAGACGGACGGATGGACAGATGAACGGATGGATGGATTGAATTGGGATGGATGGATGGATGGATGGATGGATGGATGGATGACTGAATGGATGGATA
Source organism: Danio rerio (assembly GCF_052040795.2). Lineage (NCBI taxonomy): Eukaryota > Metazoa > Chordata > Actinopteri > Cypriniformes > Danionidae > Danio > Danio rerio. The sequence continues at coordinate 35,692,615 of NC_141044.1, forward strand.
GATGGATGGATGGGATTGGGATGGACTGATAGATGGACTGATGGATGGATGTATGGGTGGATGGATGGATTGGATTGTGATGGAGGGATGGATGAATGCATGGATTGGATTGGGATGGATGGATGGATGAATGGAAGTATGTGGTTGGGTTGGGTTGTATTGGGATGGATTATTAAGCATTATTAAGCATGTTTATTATTTTATTATCCAATTATTATATATTTTAAATCAGTTCTAATCATTAAATATTGCACATTTTAGTTTATACTAATATACTTGAATATACTAATATACAGCAAAAATACTAAACATCTAAAGTATTCAACATCTTTATTGCATTCAATCAATATGATATACAAGTTTTAAATATACATAAAAATGTGACTTATAAAAAAAAAAAAATGTGTGATTAGAAAAAAAAATAAAAAAAACATTGACTATTCAAAGAAATCCTGTTTACCAGCAACCAAATAAGACCCACAAACAAACTCTAAATGTCTGTGATTTGAATTTCATCTCCGGAAAACCTGGCCAATCCATCCTAGTTCTTGCAAGCTCTCGCTCATCATCACAGGAGCAGCTCAACACCTTGTAAACACAACTTTGTTTCCCAGCGGGCCTATAAAAACCCAGGGCAGCTCGACTCCAGGAAATTGTGTTCACAATCACACTGCAGATTGAGCTTCTGAGAAAACTCTTGCTATTTTTGAGCTCAATATGCATCAGGCGGTGTGAGAATGGCCAGTGGGTGTTCAGACTGAAGCTGAGAGCCCTGTCCTGTAGAGGATTTTATTAGGGCTGCGCAATAAATCATTTCAGCATCGATATTTGGTGTAGTCTGAGTGAATGGCTGGAGGATTGTTCATATCTCTGGATTGCCCTTTAGTGTATCTGTTATTTGTATTTGTTTAGATTTTATGCAGAGGCACTCCCTATCAATAATACTCAAATAAAGTTATTTAAATCATCATATAAAATTGTATTCATATCAAAAATTATATCACATATATTTACCAGCATTTTGCAGTCCTAGTTTATATGCTTCTTCAATCAAACGTTTTCTCCCTCTCTCACTCTCTTCATCGTCCAGATTGCCATTCTGCGGTCATCAGCTCTCAGATCTAATCTCAAATTGAGTCTTAATCTTATTTAGCATTCCAAGCCTGTAACGTCCAGTGTAAAAATCCCATTAATCTCCTTCAAACCTCCATTTTCCACACTCAAACTTCAACATTTGAGTCTCAGCCGTTTTGTGTTTTTCCCCATCATCCCTATAAAGATGTAGAAAGGCATTCAGAATTGCATTTACTTTTTTCCTCCCCTGTATGACTGAATAATGCAATAGGGGCGAATTTATTTGCTGAGTGAAAAACGGATGTAATTCTGATCCTAACAGGGTATTTTAAGAGATGATTATTATCTCGCCTATAGAGCCAAACCAATTAACTTCCCATTGTTTGATCTGATATCACAGCGACCCCATATTGGTGTATCTACAAGAGTGAAATTGAATCTTTGATTTATGACACAATTCAGCTAATAACTGATCAGTTCAGGTGGTAAATCACCATCGGAAATTATAATTGGGATTTTTAAATGATTACTCTTATAAAAAAAACATTATTTGTTTTCTTTCGAGGTCATCGTTTCATTACTGAGCTGAAAGACAATCATTGCAAAGATAATTACTGCTATTGTTTCTCAGGGTTATCTGTGATATTTGCATAGGAAGTGTTAATGGCTTGGTTATGAGGTATAATGAGAGTGAACAGTTGAATAGATTATTAATATTTAGTAGGTTTTAGAGCATAAAAAAATAATATGAACGTTTAAATTACAATAATAACTTATTAACAACACAAGCTTGTAACAGAAACACAAATATGTTCATGTACACACCATACAGTGTATGCTTATAATATAAATAAAAGGCTCTCATAGTACCGGACACGTCCAGCAGTAACTGTATTTATTTATTTATTTATTATTTTAAATCTCTTGTTTTTTTCCCCCAAACATTTTTAAAGCATCTTTTTCGGCACTATATTTGTCTTTAATAACATGTTATTTTCCTCTAGTGACATATTCAATGCCATTTCTTTAACCACCTCCCTACACTTAGTGCTTCAGTTTTTTTCCAGTGAAGTGCATTAGACTTTCAGATTGTAATAAACACCTATCAATACAAAATATGTTGCTCTCTATTTAAAATGACTTGGGTTGCAAAACTTTTTCTAGGCCTTCAGCATTTAACTGTGGTCATTTTAATTGCATCCAATCAATCAATCAATCAATCAATCAATCAATCAATCAATCAATCAATCAATCAATCAATCAATCAATCAATCAATCAATCAATCAATCAATCAATCAATCAATGAAATAA
>NC_141044.1:35700000-35730000 GCF_052040795.2 Danio rerio
ACCTTCACGGCCAATCACAGTTATTTCTGTTGAGCATGTGAACACAATGGCAAATCAGCGCTGTTTTAAGCTGGATATATACTTTCGCTGGGCGCTGCATCGCACACCTCCGCTGACTGCATGCGCACCTTGCAAAATGGATGAGGTTTTTATACTTGCCGCGTTCGCTATTGTGATTTTCTTTAAATGACAGGGGCCGGTCAAAAGAAACCCACTGTAAAATCAGATGGATAAACAGAGAAGTTGAAAGTTTCCGGAACTACGTCATATCATTAATATCATTCAATATTTTTAAACTAATTGTTTTTATTATTATTAAAAATTATTTTAATGATTATAAGGATTTTTATTACCATTCAAGATTTTTTTTAAATCAAACTTTGATGCATCACTTGCTTTTATTCATATCTCGGACAGTTTTACCTATTAAAGTTTATTAAAATATTAATGATGACAGAACATGAGTTGATCTACAAATATATTTTTATTATGACAAGAATAAAAGTTAAAAAAAGTACACTTACTAAAGAATACAGATGTTTTTTTAGATTTAGCGCGCTCCACAATTCACACATTTCTGTCTGGCTAGTTTCTGTCATATACTCATGCCAAAAGGCAATAATGGTCCAACATTCCTGACCATTATCACCAATAAAGCCTAGAAAAACAGGCATCAGTATATTGTAAACCAACAGGGTTAAATATTCCTTTCCAGTTTTTGAAAGAAAAAATCTGTTCCTTAATTATAGCTTTGTAACTATTAAATTGTTTTGAATTCTAAATTGTAGGCTAATATATACATCAGTGTAAAAGCTATGACTGGTGGAAAAACATATTCTTTAATTGTGTACCTGGGTCTCCACTTTTCCCATGACCTCTTTTGGCATAAACAAACGTATCCCTCATGTTTTTCCAAACCTTTTAACAAAAACTTTACTCCTTTTATCTCATGGCTGTTGCAATTTCTAGCTAAGAATGATTGATCATCTGGTTCTCTCCATGATCACAGATCATAAAGATGTCTGTACAGGCGTACTGTTCTGACAAAATCTCTTCAAAATGATTCACATTTAACTCAAATCAAACGTGGCACCACGTGAACTGTTCACTCGAATCTCAAAAAAAAAAAAAAACATGTGCTTCGCTGGCTGAAATCATGTTGCGACACTCAAAGCGAACCTCCCCATACTCAGCCATGAGGTCACATTTGCCGTGCAAACGTTTTTAAAATTTCAATATCGATTGGTACCAAATTCCAGTATCGTGACAACACTAGAATTGAAAACAAATATTGCTTAAGGGCAGCAAATAATAGTGACTTTTAAAATGATTTTAAAACAATTAAAAACGGCTTTTTTCTAGCCAAAATTAAACAAATAGAACTGTCTCCAGGAGAAAACATAATATAGCAAAGTAATGTGACAAATCCCTTGCTCTGTTAAACATCATTGCAGGAGTTCACACTTAGCTGATAATTGATTATAAAGATTGTTTGGCATGCTGTCCCAGGAGAGAGCCCTGAGGTCATAAGATACTCGAGCCTGGGGCTCCCTCCCGTTTGCAAGGCAAGAGGGGAGTTTGAGCTCAGGTAAATCTCGAGAACTCCCCTGCTGTAGTAACTAATGAACAGATAGTGATTGCTTTTAAGAGATAACTACTTAAGAGCATGTCAATGGTGCAGATTTTAATTAGTCAATTAACTTAAGTTGCATGTTTTTTGACGATGGAAGGAAACCTGGGGGAAACCCATGTGAACCCAGGGAGAACGTGTAAATTGTGCACAGAAATGTCAGCTGGCTTGTTAAGGACTAGAACCAGTGACGTTCTTTCTGTGAGGCAACAGTGCTAACCACTGGGCCACCGTGCCACCCATCTAGAAAAGGAGGAGGAGTAGAGGCGGAGAAAGGGGTTTCTTCAAAAAGAAGATTGCAGTTAAATGGAACTTAGAGTATTTATAGTGACTTAGAAATCATCTGATTAGTGAATCTTGAATTGGATAATGCGGGACCAGCTGTGTTCAATCATAAGCACGTGATCCTCTTGAAATTAGTTTATAAATAAATTACACTTAAGAAATATTTAAAAAAAATTACTTGAACTCTATTTTGACTTCTCAGTTCATGACACCTTTAATGCTTCAATTTTGCTTAAGTATTTTATGTATTTAGGCAGTAAAGAAGTGTTAGAAACCACATAGAAAACCCGATTGATCATATAGCAATAAGCTGGAATTCAATAACAACTACATTCATATTTTCTCTAAAAATCTACTCCTAGAAATACCGTCTTATGGAAAATAAATGAATTCAATATAATAAAAAAAAACGATTCAAGAGCTCAGGCTTAACAGATAAACAAGCGTAAATCTTCACAGCATAGCTCTCGATCTCTGTTTAGCACAGATTTCCTACATAAAGCGTGTTGTAATATTAAATCATGACTGTGCGGGCTGATTTATTTTTTTCTCAGAGGAAAACTTTAGCATTTCAGAGAAATGTTTTCTAGCAATAGTATTAAGTCGAGATTACATCCACTTTCAGTCGACTACTATGAATTCTATTCATATTTGTGCAGTTCATGACAGCTGAAACTGATGATGAGTAAAAAGAAATTAATAATAATAATAATAATTCCTTACATTTATATAGCGCTTTTCTGGGCACTCAAAGCACTTTACACACAATGGGGGGAATCTCCTCATCCACCACCAGTGTGCAGCATCCACCTGGATGACGCGACGGCAGCCATTTTGCGCCAGACCGCACACCACACACCAGCTGATTGGTGGAGAGAAGACAGCGATGAAGCCAATTGGAATATGGGGATGGTTAGGAGGCCATGATGGACAGAGGCCAGTGGGCAGATTTGGCCTGGATGCCGGGGTTAAACCCCTACTCTTTTCGAAGGACATCCTGGGATTTTTAACGACCACAGAGAGTCGGGACCTCGGTTTAACGTCTCATCCGAAAGACGTTTTGCTGACTTTTGACCAAAAGAGAACCTGAAAGTCAACCAAACTATTTTTTTTAGCTCAAAACACTCATTCATTCATTTTCTTTTCAGCTTAATCCCTTTATTAATCTGGGGTCACCACAGCAGAATGAACCGCCAACTCAAAACATGTTATATAATAATAATAGGCAGCTCACTGGGTAGCACATTCGCCTCACAGCAAGAAGGTCACTGGTTCGAGCCTCAGCTGGGTCAGTTGGCTATTCTGTTTGGAGTTTGCATGTTCTCTGCATGTTGGTGGGGGTCTCTCCAGGTGCTCAGGTTTCCCCCGCAGTCCAAAGACATGCGCTATGAAATGGTTAAGCTAAATTGACCATAATGAATGCGTGTGTGTGAATGAGTGTTTGTGGATGTTTCCCAGTGATGGGTTGTGGCTGGAAGGGCATCCGCTGCGTAAAACATATTCTGGATAAGTTGGTGGTTCATTCCGCTGTGGCAATCCCAGATTAATAAAAGGACTAAGCTGAAAAGAAAATGAATAAATAATAATAATAATAATAATAATAATAATAATATATATATTTTTTATAATATTGTAATATATTATAATGTCTTGTCTTGTGTTTGTTATATTCTCTTTAACTAATTATATCTTTTTAAATTATGTTTGTTGCATTCTTTCAAAGAACTTAAACATATAGGAAATAGTATTTAAAATTTATTACATTTATAAATTTAATAATTAATGTACAAAGTAGTTGATTTTGGTTAACAATATTACATTTATTCAGAAAGGCACTATAAATAGGCCAAAAATGAGAATGAATGCATTTTTAATGTTTAATTATGACGTTAGTATTCATCAAAGCACATCTGCTTTAAAAATTGATTATGATAAAATATGATTTATGTGCAGATTAGCATTTAAGAATGATTTCTGATTGATCCAACCCAAGCTCATTCTGAAAACGTAGCCTCTACATCTCAGGCCTCTGGTGGATGTTTCTGGAGACTGTGATTTACGTGGCCGGAGGTACGTATGGCCGCATTTGGTTTTTTAAAGTGAACGCGGGGCGGTGTGACGCCGCTCCTCTTCACGCTCGCCGGCTGGGCTGACAGCTCGCCTCCTCCATGTGGAGGCCTTTCCCGCTGCAACTAGTCTGTCCGGTTAGCTCGACGTGTTACGCCGACGGAGCGGAGGCCTGGAGGAGGAGGAGCCGGGCAAGTTCGAGACCGGGTTCGAGTCTGTGAAAGAGCGTTTCCAGAAATCAGGTAAATAATCCAAAAAAAAATCCCCAAAAAAAAGCGAACAAGTTTGTAACGGGGTGAGAATGCGGCTTTTCTTTTTCTGCATGGCTTTTGTAAATCATTGCTTGGGTTTAGGGAAGAAGGAGGAGGAGGACTCTGAAGACTTGGGTAGCGATGCTGAAAATTCAAATTTGCATCAGTGGATTAAATTACATTTTAAATCATATTTAAATATAAAAAGAAAAGTAAATAGATTAATAAACAGTCATTTTCGATGGTAGTAATGTACAGTTGAAGTCAGAATTATTTGCCCCCCTGTGATTTTTTTATTTTATTTTATTTTTTAAATATTTTCCAAATGGTGTTTTACAGAGCAAGGAATTTTTCACAGTATTGCCTATAAAAAAATTTATTCTATAGAAAGTATTATTTGCTAAAATAAAAACAGTTTTAAATTAAAAATTAAATTCAAAAAATTAAAGTCAATATTGTTAGCAACCTCAAGCTATATTTATTTTTTCGATTAGCTACAGAACAAACCATTGTATACAATGACTTGCCTAATTACCCTAGTTAAGCCTTTAAATGTCACTGTAAGCTGAACTTTAGTATCTTGAAAAATATCTGGTCAAATATTATGTACTGTCATCATGTCAAAGATTAAAGAAATCAGTTCATAGAAATGAAGTAATAAAACTATAATGTGTAGAAATTTAAATTTGGGAACAAATATGAAATAATTGAAATGTAACTGTATATGTACGATCTGAACAGTAATCCTATGAACAGTAATTATTCTTTGAGCTATTTTGCATCCAAAAAAGAAGCCCAATACTGACACTATATCCTGTCACTATATCCAACACAACTAATTTGTGTGTCTTAGATCTAGAAGAAAAGGCCAAACAGGAAGAAATGGAGGAGAACGAAAAGAAAAAGGACACGGACACGCAGAGCAGTGACGACAATACTAAAACAGAAGACAAAATCAACACAGACTCAAACGCCAAATCTCCAGACAAACAGAAGGAAGACACAAGACCAGAGAAGGATTCAAAGACAGATCAAGAGGACTCCGGTAAAGCTAAAGTCGACAACAAGGAGCCCACAGAGCAGCAGCCCAGAGAAAAAGAGGGGAATAAAGACCCAGGAGGGATGAACGGAGCCCAAACACCGTCTGATGGAAAAGAGCCTGAGACCAGCAGCGACACGGACAACAGCCAGCGTGTGCACAACGGTGAGTCTCACTGTTTACTACTAATTTTACTGAAAAACATGCGTAAATTTGCAGTTTTTCGAGTTTTTTTTTTTTTTTTTTGACGCATGTTTTTATTTTCCCCATTTGTTTAAGCTTCTGAATTGCATTACTTGACCTTGATCTTTCTTTCAACAACTTGTAACCTTGAAAAGTTTGGAAAGGTGACTTTTATTGACATATTTATTAGTTTAAAGGGATATATATCGTTTGGGTTGGTGTGGTATATTCAACATAGACTCATTCTGAAAATGTAGCCCTGTAAACATTCCTGGAGATCTCGAGTTATGTAGCCAGAAGTACGTATGGCTGCATTTCGTCTTTAAGGCAAACGCTACGGGGCGGTATGACATCATTCCTTTTCGTGCTTACCAGCTAACCGCTTACTTCCGTGTGGACTGCTTTTACGCTGTTACTAGTTTGTCCGGTTAGCTCGCCATGTACATCAGCGAATTTGAGATACAGAGAGGATTTGACCATGACAACGGCATTCGAGTCTGGCGAAGAACGGTTCTAGAAAGCAGGTAAGACAAAAACAAAAGCCAAAAATAAAATAAGCAAGTAAATAACAGGGTGAGAATGTGGTAAAATTTGAAAACGTGGTAAAAAATCAGGCTAGGGCTTTTCTTTTTCTGTATTGCTTCTTAAAACTGTCGGTTTAGGGAAGTGGGTGGGCGGGTCAATCGGTGCTTTTGAAAACACTATCGGTTGGGTTTAGAGAAGAGGGTTGGTGAGGGGATCGGTCAGGCAGTCAGTCAACAGCGACCTTTGGTGGATTTATGTGAGAAAAGCAGGCTCAAATGACACTCACAAGAGAAATTTGAGATCTCAAAAAGCGTACACAGCGGCCTCTGGTGGATTTGCGAAAACAAGAAAGTGCTCTTCACAAATGTGTACAGGGCTATGTATTCAGAATGAGTCTGGGCTTTGTATATTGTAGTATAAAAATCTTTTGCCGGTTTATTTTCTGGTATTTTACAGACTTATTTCACTATATATTATTTCTTCATGATTATATTTCAAACTGCTAGAATGTCAATGAAAGTCACTTTGTTAAACTGTAGAGTTTAATTTTTGGCATAAAAAGTGGGCAGAGCAGAGATCAAGCTCCCATAATGCAATTCACAACCGTAAATAAACGGAAAACACTTTTGTGAATCACAAAATATGGAAACTGTTAATTAACAGATATTTTTTACAGGGTGCAATATTGTGTACATGTTTTTGTCAAACTTGTGGTGGCTTTTGTGTTTAACTTTGTCCTCATAGATTTCAAAACTTTAGCATGCGCAATGACTGTCTGGTTTAGAGTATTTTGCAATTGTTGACCTTTGATTTGTCTTAAACGTGATGTAAACTAGTGGTTGACCAGTGAGGGTTTTAATTTTTAGTCAGTATTGGTATCATATGTAAAATGAATAATAAAAATAAAACATAAAAATTACAATAAAGTGAGCTTGCTTAGAATTAATATATAATAAAACAATCATTATGTACTTGTATTTAACATAATTAATTTGTAATAAATCAAAAACCTAACAAAGTTAAGCTAAACAAACAAATTAATATTATCTGAAAAAAAATATTTACGATTATTTTTATTATTATTATTATTATTATTATTATTATTATTATTATTATTATTATTATGTACTTGTATTTACAAAAATTTTACTTATGTAATTAATCATAAAGCTAACTAAATAAATAAAACAATTTTCATGTGTTTTCGTTTATTCATTAATCAATAAACAAATAAAATGTTATTTTGGTAGAAACAATTATTATTATTATTATTATTATTATTATTATTATTATTATTACTATTATTATTTTATTATTATTATTATTATTATTATTATTACTATTATTATTTTATTATTATTATTATTATTATTATGTACTTGCAATTGTATACTTGTAATAAAATATAAACATATAAATATATATGTTAAATATAAACAAACAATTTATTATCAAAACAATCAAAATTATTACCAATCATTGTTATTATTATTATTATTATTATTATTATTATTATTATTATTATTATTATGTGGTTGTAACTGACTGATGCTGGCACACACACGGAGTATATATATAATTTAAGTTTATCACTATTATAATCTGTACTACACTTTTCCTTGCCTAACATTGTGTTTTTTTGTTGTTGTAAGCTATAAGAAACAATTACATGCTAAAAAGGTGGCTTTGTTTATAATACTTTGTAGTATACTTGTAGTACAATCTTTTCCTATAATGTTTTGAGTACAGAGTGTTCTATGTCATGTAATGTGCTGTATAGTGTGTACAATACAATTTATAGTGTGCAGTGTGCTGTATATAGTATTAGTACTTACTGAATTAGTAGTGTTCAGTGTTTTCGAACTAGTGCATTAATAAGTCTGCTGTATACTACTTACTAGTACTTACTCAGTACTGTAGCCTGTACATATGTGCATTATTTTCACTTCAAACACATGTTAAAAAAGCAGTATTTTCTGTTTTGCACAATTTAAGTATACACTTCATAAGTTAAAACATTACCAGGAGCGCAGAGCAGTAACACTGTTAGTATAGCAGGTAGAATGGCTGTCAACATAAGAAAAGTGCTCGTCTTTTGTTTGTTTGTTTTTTGTTAGTTTGTTTGTTTGTTTTTGTCTTTTGTTTGTTTGTTTGTTTGTTTGTTTGTTTGTTTGTTTGTTTGTTTGTTTGCACTAAGTGGACTCAGTTAGTGACCCGTGTCTTGTCTGAATGTCAGGGAGCGAGGAACTCAACTCTCCTGACAGTGACGACAGTGAAAGCAAGAGATCATACGGTAACACCATCATCTCCTTTAACTGCCATTGCCATCACATAGCGGCTGAATCCTAATTAGCATAATAGCAGTTAGCAACACTGCGTGTCGTAAGCAAGGTGTGACATAATAAGTTTTAAACTATGAGTTTCAAAATTCACAATCAACTAATCAGTTTTTTGACCAGTCAGATTCCAGTAGGGGTGAGAATAACTATTTATTTATTTATTTATTTATTTATTTATTTATTTATTTATTTATTTATTTATTTATTTATTTATTTATTAATATTTTTATTTTTTTTACTTTTTAATTGATTTATTATTGATGATTTGAAATATTACTTTTATTTAATGACAATAAATAATATGTTTTTATATATATATATATATATATATATATATATATATATATATATATATATATATATATATATATATATATATATATATATATATATATATATATATATATATAATGTTTTATTATTGTTAATAATATTATATACCAGTTTGGGTTTTAATAATGGCTAGTTCAATATTGGAGCCTAAATTTTGATTGACTCATAGCTAATGAGAAAAAAAAGTAAACATTATAAATTAGATAAATTATTAAATTATATTATTTAAAATAATAAATAAAACATTGACAGTTTTTTATTAATTAATCTTTATGTATAAATTAAGTAAAAAAAAATCTTGAGAAGTGATTAAAATATTGTGTAGTTGTAAATGATCAAACAATAAGTTTTCTAAAGGTCCAAAATCAGGAACATAATATGCTATTTACTTTTACAGTCAGTGTCTATTAATCAGTATTTTAAAAATGGCTTATAATATATATACAATATAATTTAATATAAGGTGACACACAGTGGCGCAGTTGATAGTGCTGTCACCTCACAGCAAGAAGGTCGCTGGTTCGAGCCTCGGCTGGGTCAGTGTTGGTGTTTCTGTGTGGAGGTTTCATGTTCTCCTTGCATTCGCGTGTGTTTCCTCCGGGTGCTCTGGTTTTCCCCACAGTCCAAAGACATACACTATAGGTGAATTGGGTAGGCTAAATTGTAGTGTATGTGTGTGAATGAGTGTGGATTTTTCCCCGAGATGGGTTGCAGCTGGAAGGGCATCCGCTGCATAAAAACGTTCTGGATAAGTTGGCAGTTCATTCTGCTGTGGCGACCCCAGATTAATAAAGGGACTAAGCTGAAAAGACAATGAATGAATGGAGTAATATAATATAATTTCTTATAATAATTAATGGTATAATATAAAACAAATAAAAAAATAATGTATAATAATAATAATAATAATATTGACCTTGCCATTTTTTTTCTATTTTTTAGTTATTTGTTTTTTATTAAAACATCATATATAATTTAATGACAAAGATAATAAGAGTCAAATGTCAAATTAATGATTAATTCAAATCACTTTTGTTAGGTAAAAAATTAAATATAAAAAAATAAATTAAAATATTGTGTAGTTGTAAATTATCAAACCATATATTTTAAAAAGTCCACAACACATCAGGAACATATTATCCTATGTAATTGTACAGGTAGTGTCTATTAATTGATGTTTAAAAATGGCATATAAATGTATTTATAAGCCATTTTTAAATACTGATCATATATATATATATATATATATATATATATATATATATATATATATATATATATATATATATATATATATATATATATATAAAGGAGGCTAATTATATTGACCTTGGCCGTTTTTTCTGTTTTTAATTCACTGATTTTTTTTTTTTAAACACCATAAGTAATTTAATGACAAAGATAATAAAAGTCAAAATATAGATTGTCAAAATCTAGAAACTGGTTAATTTAAATAACTTTTTAATGTACAAATTACAGATAAATAAAAAAAATCTTCAGAAGTAATGTACTGTAAAATATTTTACCAGCAGCTAGCTCTCTGCAACTCTCATATGGTCGCCCACTGAAGCTAAGCAAGACTAAGTTGAAGCTAAGGGTGCCAGAAGTGGTGTTAGTGAGGCCAGCAGGGGGCGCTCAACCTTTGGTCTGTGTGGGTCCTGACACCGCAGTATAGTGAAGGGGACTCTATACTGCTCAGTGAGCACTGTCTTTCGGATAAGATGTAAAACCGGGGTCCCGACTTTCTGTGGTCATTAAAAATTGGAAAAAAGTAGGGTTTAAAAAATGCAAAATGGCTGCTGTCACGTCATCCAGGTGTATGCTGCACACTGGTGGTGGATGGGAAGATTCCCCCTAATCTAATGTGTAAAGCGATTTGAGTGTCTAGAAAGGCGCTATATAAAATGGAAGGAATTAATATTATTATTATTATTATTAATAATGTGTAGTTGTAAATTATCAGGAAATAAATATTTTAAAAAAGACCAAAACACATCAGGAACAAAATATGCTATGTAATTGTACAGTTAGTGACTATTAATCAGTATTTAAATATGATTAAACATGATCCAGCATATATCAGTTTATCACTAACGTAAGCTGCACTATATCTTCATTTCAGCTTTCGTTGCTTTTCATCGTATTCGTTGTAACCATGTGTGTAACCACAATCACAACTGGTTTGGAAAAACCTCACATTAACATGAAAGATTTTTTATTACTGTGTTACAGGACGTCGTGTACCACAGTGTCTACATCTTAACATTGCACTCGCATAACACATCAGAGAAACCAATTATCTTCTGAGTCATTTCAGTCCCAAAAAAAAACACCCAAGGATAAATTTCTCTAAAATCCAGTGAAAGTAGTTTGATTTCCGGGCACCTTCGGCCCACTTTTCAGCATGTTATGATTTTGAGACACAACACAAACAGAATGTCAATTGTGATTCAGCCGCTATCAGCAGGGGAGCTACTTTAGATTAATTTTATTTTCCCTCTCATCAGGAAAATTGGCAGAAAAAAAGCCACGTCATGTTGATTTGACACCTTTGCACATTCTCTTTTCACCTCTGCATTTCTCCGTCTTGTCAAAACGAAACCATTTTCCCACCTTCCTGTCGTTCCAAACAAGTATGAGAAATTTTCAGGTATATTTCCAGGACGTTTTTGATATATATGAACACATATATATGTGTACAGCAGTCAACATTTAAAGCTGATCATAAAATTTCATCAAAGTTTGGCTTTTTGTTTTAGGTGTTATTTTTTCTACCAGTTTATGAAGGGAAATATTGTAAGTTTATGCTGTTTTGCAATAAATTCAAGTTGACGTCAGAATTATTAGCCTTCCTCTTAAATTTGAATTTTCCCCTATTTCTGTTTCACGAAGAGAGGTTTCTTTTTTCAACACATTTCTAAACCTAAGTTTTAATAACTCATTTCTAATAACTGATTACTTTTATGTTGGCCATGATAACAGTACATATTTTATATATAACAATGGTTTGTTCCAACACAGGCTAGGCTGATAGTGAAAACGTACCCCTGTATACTTTTCTGGGGAGCATGAAATATGTAGCCAGAGCTACGTATGGCTGCATTTCACCTTTAAAGCTAACGCTGATTGTTTCTTTTTGTGCTATCGCTGACTGTTTACCTCCATGTGGACGCCTTTTCCGCTGTTAGCAGTTTGTCCAGTGGCTCACCACCAGTGTGTTCGAATTATACATTGACGATCGGGGGGTCAACTATTTCGGTAATGTTAGTTTGTGTAATTCACGCTTCAGTTAATTCAGTTAAACAAGTTTTGTGGGATAAGGCTATTTAGTGTATTCTGACATTCTGTCATTAACATTATTGTTTAAAATATAGATCAGAGTGAACTTTTTCTCAGATTCAAAGGCCTCCAGGGGAATCCAGCTTTAACTAGGTGGGTCAGTACCCCTCAAACCGCCCTGTAATTTACACTCTGCTCGCCAAATTCACATTAGTGGACTTGAGATGCAGAGAAAAGTTGACCGTGACGACAGGGTTCGAGTCAGATAAGGAAAGGTTCCAGAAAGCAGGTGAACGAAAGGCAAAAAATAAAATAAACAAGTAAATATCAGGATGAGAATGTAGTAAAATCTGAAAACGTGGTAAAAATCTGGCAGCCACGAGGGCTTTTCTTTTTCTCGATTGCTTTTGAAAACACTATCGGTTGGGTGAAGAGAGGGGGGTGGGTGGGTGTAATCAGTCGGTCAGTTGGTCAGCCTGTCGGTTGACATCGGCCTTTGGTGAATTTGTGAATAAACAAAAGCGTACTTCCTGGGATGTATTTCACGCTCTCCAGAAATGTATACAGGGGTACATATCAGTAATGAGCCTGGGTTGGTTTGTTCTGTAGCCAATGGAAAAAATATTGCTTTAGGGGGCTAATAATATTGACCATAAAAAGATTTTTGAAATATTACAAACTGCTTTCATTCTAGCCAAGATAAAACAAATAGACTTTCTCCAGAAGAAACAATTAATTTAGGAAATACTGTGAAAATTCCCTAGCTCTGTTAAACATCATTTGGAAAATAATTGAAAAAGAAAGTAAAAAATCACATGGGGATGAATAATTTTGACTCCAACAATATAGTATTTTAGTATAGTAGCCAGTACAAAATATAATTATACTCTGAACCTTCATGAGAAAAATGTTCCCATTAAGACCCATTGAAACTGCAATATTGTTGGCAAAAATCCAAAATTTGGTCAGTCAGGCATTATGTTAATAAACCGCCATTAGAAATCTTTTTTAAAGCATTAACATCTTTTACGTGAAAGGATTTTTGGTAGTTATTATCATAAATTATACTGGTAAAGAAATATGCCAATAAAGTGTTAAAAAATATTAATCTATAATACTTTTATAATAATTTTTGACACAGATATGCTAATTAAACATAATTAAAAATAGCTACTGGCACTTTTTTTACAGTCCTCATCCCAATTTACAACCAGTACATTCTATAACTGCAATCATATAAAGTTGAAGGCCAAATTATTAGCACTCCGGTGAAATTATGATTCTTTTTTATATATTTGCCAAATGCTGACAGAGTAAGGAATTTTGTTAACAATATTTTCTATAGCATTTTTTATCTTCCTAGATAAAGTCTTATTTCTTTTAGTTTGTCTGGAATAAAAGAAGTTTTTAATAATGTATATTTTTAATTAGCCCCCTTAAGAATATTTCTGTTTTTCTGATTGGCTACAGAACAAACCACTGTTGACCAATAACCTTCCTAATTAACCTAACTTGCCTAGTTAACTTAATTAAACTGAGCTTTGAATGTCACTTTAAGCTCAATACTAGAAAAAAAAAATCATACTCTGTAAAAAAAAAAGCTGGGTTCCACACAATTTATTTGTGTTGAGACAACTTAAAGGAATGGTAACACTTTATTTTGATGGTCCACTAGTTGAATTAAGTTACATTGCATCTACATGCCAACTAATTCTTGTTAGATTTAAAGTAGACTATTAGGTTGGGATCGGGGTTGGAGTTGGGGTTAGTGTAAGTTGACATGAACTTGCAAAGTTTCTTATGGTCAGTTAAATGTCTGTTTAGCAGCAGTATCAACAAACATTAAACAGATGGCCTACTTATACTCAAATGGGCCATCAAAATAAAGTGTTATCAAAGGAATTAAGTTAACATATTACTTTTTACAAATTTAAGTGGATTGAATATGAAACAATTAAGTCACCCACAGGAGGGTGAATAATTTTCTGTACTGTTGGTTTGGAACGACATAACAAACAAATGTTCATTTTCCATTCAAATACTCTCAACAAATCATACCAAAATCCTGTGTTCTGTGATGATCATAATCAGTGTAACATTCAGTATCCATCCCAAATAAGTTCTGAACACCTCATTCCCCTGTCAGACGTCAGTCAGTGGAAGCGGAGATCTAAATGTGCCAAATATCTGCTCTCCTCTGCAGACTCAGAAGACGAGCACAGTAACTGTGGGATCTCTCCATCTTCAGACAGCGCTGCCGCGGCATCTGCGCCCCATGCAGACTAAACAGCGAACCAATCCTGTACTATGCTGACCCCTGGTGGCTATTTGTCATTTTTCTTTTTTGAAACTGGATCTTCTTACTTTCATTAATCTCCATTGGATGCACACACCAGGTTTTGGATTATCTGAAATGCACAAATTGTAAACTCAAATGGATGCACACACACACACACACACACAAAGAAAACAAATCATGGCTTTTGAAAGCTGAAATGCCACATGGAGATGAAATGTGGAAAGCGTTCTGGATGATGTTGTTCCCCTGGGACAGAGCGACATCTGCCAACCTTCTCAAGACAGACAACGGAGAACTTTAAACAACTCATGAAAAAAAAAAAAAAACGTCACCTTCAAGAACACGTCCAAAGAATGTCTGCTGTTCTTTACCTCTTATTTTGATCACTGGTTGGTCACACTTTACTTGAAGCCTTTATGCATCACAACATAATGTGTGTTTTAATACATTATATCGTAATGTTATATTTTAAAGGGTTAGTTCACACAAAAATGACAATTCTGTTATTAAATACTGTAGAAAACTTGGTGATTGTCTCTATCCAGGTCACGGCAAATTGTAGAGAATTTGGTGATTTTAGTCTCTATCCTGGTCACAGCACCAAATTCTAGTGAATTTAGTGATTTTAGTCTCTTTCGTGGTCATAACACTAAATTGTTGGGAATTCTGTGATTTTAGTCTATATCTAAGTCACGGCACCAAATTGTTGGGAATTCTGTGATTTTAGTCTCTATCCGGGTCACGGCACTTAATTGTAGGTAAATTGGTGATTTTTGTTTCTTTTTGGGTCACGGCACCAAATTGTAGCGAATATCACAATTTGGATCCAGTTACTATGACCATTTATGTGAAGCTGCTTTGACACAATCTACATTGTAAAAGCGCTATACAAATAAAGCTGAATTGAATTGAGTTATTCAGGTCATGGCACAAAACTGTAGGGAATTTTAGTCTCTATCCATGTCACAGCACCAAATTGTAGGGAATTCTGTGATTTTAGTCTCTATTCGGGTCACGGCACCAAATTGTAGGGAATTCTGTGATTTTAGTCTCTATCCAGGTCACAGCACCAAATTGTAGAGAATTCTGTGATTTTAGTCTCTATCCGGGTCACGGCACTAAATTGTAGTTTTTTTTTTTTTGTTGATTTTAGTCTCTATTCGGGTCACAGCACCAAATTGTAGGGAATTCTGTGATTTTAGTCTCTATCCAGGTCACAGCACCAAATTGTAGGGAATTCTGTGATTTTAGTCTCTAGCCGGGTCACGGCACTAAATTGTAGGTAATTTGGTGATTTTAGTCTCTATCCGGGTCACGGCACCAATTTGTAGCAAATTTCAGAATTTGGTTCTCTATTCAGGTCATGGCACAAAACTGTAGGGAATTTTATTCTCTATCCGTGTCACAGCACCAAATTGTAGCGAATTTCAGGATCTGTGTCTCTGTTCGGGTCACGGCACCAATAGCGAATTTTAGTCTCTATCCGAGTCACGACACCAAATTGTTGGGAATTCTGTGATTTTAATCTCGATCCAGGTCACAGCACCAAATTTTAGGGAATTCTGTGATTTTAGTCTCTATTCGGGTCAAGGCACCAAATTGTAGGGAATTCTGTGATTTTATTCTGGAACATCATTTTTGTTCAATAACATAATCCATTCCTTTTCCCCACCCCTAAACCCAACCATAACTGTAAATTATTCCCAAAATCAGAGGGGAATAATAATAGCACACACCTGATTGTAAACCTAAACTTAACTTGAACTGTAAACATATCCCTTAATTCTAATTGGCTGATTGGAATGTTAATCCAGGAACTTGTCCTACTTGGTGAAATCAGGCTGGCGCTAGGAATACACTGTGATTGAAAATCAAGCAATCCATGCATTTCTAAACTTATGAACCCATTAGTACTGTGTTGTCGAATTATATTTATATTTATTTCTTTACACACTTAAGGTTTAAATACTTTATTGAACCTTCTCTTTACGGCGTCTTTAGACCAGTTGTCATTTTCTGCTAATTAATGCTTTAAATGACAAAAAAACTCAATCAATTAAATGTAGTGAAGTGTGAAAATTAATAAAAATTGTCAATACGCGTCAGATATTTTACATGTCTTCTTTATAATAGTGGTTTTATGTTAATTATAAAAAAATTTCATATTTTTATTCTAAATCTGTTTATTGTAATTATTTTACAGTTGAAGTCAGAATTATTGGCCCACCTTTGATTTTTTTTTTTCTTTTTTTAAATATTTCCCAAATGGTGTTTAACAGAGCAAGGATACTTTCACAGCATGTCTGATAATATTTTTTCTTCTGGAGAAAATCTTATTTGTTTTATTTCGGCTAGAATAAAAGCAGCTAATAAGTTTTAAAACAACATTTTAAGGTCAATATTATTAGCCCCTTTAAGCTATATATTTTTCAATAGTCTACAGAACAAACCATCGTTATACAATAACTTGCCTAATTACCCTAACCTGCCTGATTATCCTAGTTAAGCCTTTAAATGTCACTTTAAGCTGTATAGAAGTGTCTTGAAAAATATCTAGTCAAATATTATTTACTGTCATCATGGCAAAGATAAAAGAAATCAGTTATTAGAGATGAGTTATTAAAACTATTTTGTTTAGAAATGTGCTGAAGAAATTTTATTTTTATTAAACAGAAATTAGGGAAAAAATAAATGGGGGGGGGGGGTCTAATAATTCAGGGGGCCTAATAATTCTGACATCAACTGTAAGTTGAAATGACTCATTACTTTAGTTTAGTTCAGCTTCAAAATTTAAGGCAGAAATGATTTCTTACTCTTAGTTTGTGCTTCATTTTTACTCCAAATATCCAAAAACTACAAGTAAATGTTTGTTTTCATAAATACTGTTAAAATGAAGTGGGGTTTTCTTTAAAACAAGCTACATAATCTGCCAATGGGGTAAACATTATAATCTTGTTTTGGTTTGATTAATTACACAACAGTCAACTTTTTCAAATGAAATGAGTGTAGTTAACTTAAAATTGACTGAAAGTTAATTCTACTCATTTGAAAAGAGTTTTGTACTCAGTGCTGACGTTAATGAGTTAATTAAATACCTCATTACTTTAACTTAAATTGAGTAAATTCACAGTACTCATAGATTAGTTTAACTCAAATGGTTTGTAGCAATCAGTTTTCTCAAACAGTTTGAGTTGCCTTAATTTATTGGGTTTGACAGTACTAAGTTGGTTTGAGTTCTCTTAATTTTTTGCGTTTGTCTGTGCTCAAATTGCTTCATTTACTCAAATGGATTAAGTTCACAGTACTCACTTAGATTTGTTTTTGAACTTAAATGATTTGTTGCAATCGGTTTCCTCAAATGGTTTGAGTTACTTTAACTTTTTGGGTTTTACACTGTAGTAAAATATTTGTGTTTAATTTGTCATCAATTTACATTTTGTTGCATTATTCAAAGGCTTCAGGGAAAGTGTAATCATTTTTTTATGTTAGTTATATAGACTTGATGGTGCTGTCGTCCTGTTTTATTGTTGTGTGTGTGTGTATGAGATGTTGTACAGTTTCCATCATGTGTTGTTTGTACATACTTTGCAGGAGCTTCTTGATATCAAACTGTGTTAAATAGGATTTAATCATTAGATTTGCAGCCCGTAAGTCTTTGCAAATATCCTCTGCCAATTTCTCTTTTTTAGAAAGTTTTTGTAAGCGTGTTGTGGCTGATTAACCACACAGATATATAGGACTCTAGATCTGTCACAAATAATGTTGCCTTGTGATTCGCATAACATCGATTTCTGCTGCATATTGTGAAATGATTACAAAGAAGGGAGAAAGAACAAAAGTATGGAGCCTTTTTCTTGGAAATTAAACATTTTAAGATATTAGAATGCAAAGGTTATTTTAGAATACAATGTTTTTTAACTTATAAATATGTTGTAAATATGTATAGCTATTAAAAAATAGACAATAGACCACTTCTCATTTTCTCTGGATTTAAAGGATTTATTACGTATGGGTTTAAGTAAAATAATAATAATTGTCTTCTATAAAGGTCTGAGAACATTTCTTCAAACTAAAAAAAATTTTGTCATTTAGGCTATTTGTCATAATTTGTACCAAGAAGGGAACCAAATGTTTTTATATGGTTTGATGTGAAATTAAATTAAATGTTATTTTATTTTATTTTATTATTTTGTTTTTTAAGGTTTTATATTTTTTTATTTTGTTTTATTTTATTTTTATTTTTTTATTTAGTTTTTTGTTATTGTTTATTTTATTTGATTATTTTATATAGTTTTTTTTTTTTTGACTATTTTATTTTGTTTTTGGTTTTTATTTATTTTATTTTATTTTGATTTGTTTTGGTTTAGTTAGTTTTTTGTTGCTATTTTGTTTTATTTAGATTTGGTTTTATTCTATTTAGTTTTTTGTTGTTTATTATATTTTTAATTTGATTTGTTTTATTTTATTTTATTTTTTTTATTTTAATATTATTTTATTTAGTTTTTTGTTGTTGTTTATTTTATTTATTTTAATACATTTTTGTTGTTTATTTTATTTTAATGTGATTTGTTTTTGTTTTATTTAGATTTGATTTTATTTATTTTTATTTTATTTGTTTATATTTATTTTATATATATATATATATAATATATATATATATATATATATATATATATATATATATATATATATATATACATACATATATATATATATATATATATATATATATATATATATATATATATATATACATATATATATATATATATATATATATATATATATATATATATATATATATATATATATATGTATTTTTTTGTCCATTTTATTTTATTTAGTTTTGTTATGTTTTTATTTTGATTGGTTTTGTTTTATTTTAATTTTGTTTAATTTTCTTTTTTTTTCATTTTCTTTTTTGTTGCTTTTTATTTTGTTATGATTAGTTTATTTTTTTATTTTGATTTAATTTATTTTTATCCTATTTAGTTTCTTGTTATTTTATTTTATTTTGATTAGTTTTTTTTCTATTTTAATTGTATTTAATTTAATTTTAGTTTATTTTGTTGTTGTTTATTTTATTATATTTTATTCTGATTTGTTTTGATCTATTTTAAATGTATTTTTTTGTTATTTTTTTGTTGTTTGTTTTATTTCATTTTTATCTTATTTCATTTATTTTCTAAAAACATCATTATCGTGTCATCTAAAAATGAATAGAAACATGCCTGAAAACATGCCACCTTTTTATTTAATGCAAACAACAACAACAAAAAAACTTTTTATTTTAAATTGGGAAGAAATGTCATCTGTAGTTTATGGATTGAAACAAAACTACATTTTGCTCAAATTAATTATAAATCCTGAGAAACTGAGAATTTTCCATTGCTATATATATATATATATATATATATATATATATATATATATATATATATATATATATATATATATATATATATATATATATATATATATATATATAAACAGTTGAACATGAATCAATGCACAAATCTCACTCTTTTGCTCAGCTCTCCAAGCCATTGAAATATAGTACAGTAAATGTAATTATTTTGACATTAGCTTGTATTTTCTTCTATTTTTGTAATGTAATGTATATAAACGTTTATATTATTTATGAAGTGTTTATAGGGTAATTTGGTATGAATAATGAACAACCCAGTGTAACTCTAGAAAGTGTATATTCATGCTCAGATCTGTGAGAGAATTAAAGGGAATTTCTCATGTTTTTAGTTCTCGTGGACGTAGAATCAAGTGCATTTTTTGCATTAAACTTTAGTCCTCGTGAGGTTTTTATATCTGTCTTCTGTCTGTGATGTTCATCTTTCTGTAAATCAATTTCATACTGTAAAATACAAAAGATAAAAGTAAAACAAACTAAAAAAAAAAAAACATGTAAATAGGCTGTTATAAATAGGCAGCAAAATCCTGTGTAAATGTCTGTTGCCTCAACCAAAGATGATTTTAATGTCTGTATGTCCTTTTGCGCATCGCAAGCCATCATTCATGCATATTTCTTGAGTTATTAGTTGGAGAGAAAAATGCATTGTTGCCTTAAATCTATTGTTGATGATCGCTGTGAATCTGTTTCGTTGTCCTCTTGACACATATCTTTGTTTTGGGTTTCTTTTTTTCAGTGTTTGTCTTGTCTTTTCTTCATCTTAAAGTGATTTCAGATTCGAGTCTGATGTGAATGTTTGCATGTTGCTCTCCTCGGTTTTGTGGATGAATTTTGCTACGCTCAATTTGATTGGTTGATCCTGTGCCATCGTAAAATGTCATGAATGTCACAATTTTATTCTGTTCTTGTTTTGTTCATTTCCAGCAGCAAAATGCAAAATGTGAATTTTCTTAATCAGTATTTACAGACAAATATCTAAACATATATAAATAAATATCTATATCTATAATATATCATAAAATATACATATCAATATGAATATATAGTTAAATTACTTTTTTTTTTTGGTAAATTCAGCAAGAAGTTTGCTGGTTCGAATCCCGGCTGGGCCAGTTGGCGTTTCTATGTGGAGTTCGCATGTTCTCCTCGTGTTCATGTGGGTTTCCTCTGGGTGCTCTGGTTTCCCCACAGTCTAAAGGCTGGGTTGCGGCTAGAATGGCTTCAGCTGCATAAAACATGCTGGAATAGTTGTCGGTTCATTCTTCTGTGGCAACCCCTGATAAATAAGGAACTAAGCCAAAGGAAAATGAATTAATATAATTATGAAAACAAAACAGATGGATAATTAAAAATGTTCTGCTTGCCCCTTTGTATGTTTTTCATGCATAAATATTCAGATAATCCAATATTTTACTTCCACTTGTTATTGTTTTATTTATAAATATTCAGTTTGTTTAATCATTTTTGCATACTTGTTATTGTTTTGTGTGGAAACGTTCAGTTAATTGAATATTAAATACCAAATTTGGTGTTTTGTGCAGAAACTTTTTATAATTTGTCCAAAAAAATACATTGCTTTGTATTTAAAAAATATTTTCTCTGAAGATAAAACATTTCTGATTCACTTAATCCTATTTTAAGAATGTTCAGATATTGTGTCAGAAATACAGATTAAGAAACCTCTGGGTAAATCGAGTACATTGTCAATTTTACTTTCTTTATTAGGCCTATAACTGTATTTTGCTATTCAAGTAATTTTTACCCTCATGTTTAACACATTTAGGCTCAGAGTGTGTCTTTTATTTTCTGTTTTTAAGTGAAATGCTGTATGTTTAAATAGGATAAATATGGCACGGTGAGACTTTGCCTTAATGACTGTTTAGTTCTGCTTTGTAGTAAATGTTGAGTACATATGTGTGTTCGCCAAGAAACCTCTATGTCAAAATTAAGCTATTTTTTTTTATTTATTTGATTTGAAATCCTCATGTACAGTTTAACTACGGCACTCAAATGCTTATTGTTTTAGTTTAAAGGGATAGTTCTGCCAAAATGACAATTCTGTCCATCATTTACTTCTCATTCACTTGCCACAAACCTGTAACCATTTACTTCAATTGTGTTTGTTTTTACTACTATGAAAGTCAAAGGCGGGGGCGGATTTAGTGATTTGGGGGCCCAAAGCAATTCCAGCCATGGGGCCCAAAAGTTCTAAAATGCACCTTTTGTACTTTAATTTATTTTTAATTGATGTTTTGCTTTTTTTCCCTTCTATCACTCAATTCCTCCTTTTCTCCATTTTATTTTAATGCAAAATATTAACAACAGCATATAAAGCATCTTGTAAAACTTTGTAAATTATTTTTTCTTTTCTTAAAATGAATTCACAACTAAAAATTATATATCTATTTCGTTTTTAAAACTAAATCTTTACCTAGCTTGACTGATGGGACACATTTGCGCAGATGTAACATTGAAAGAGGTAACATTAAACTTAAGTTTTTTAGACACTTGTCATACAAAATATGATAGAAATGATGTTATATATAGGTTATAGGTATAATTTATACTTCTAAGTATTTATTTGAGGGACCGCAGATTTCTTAAGGCCTTAAGCGCCTGATTATCTTGCTTATTGGTTAAATTGGTTAAAAGGTTACAGGTTTCTGACATTTTTCTGAATAAATTATTTCATGTTCAACAGAAAAAATACTCATAACTTTTTAAAACCAGTAAGTAAATAGGTACATTTTTATTTTGAGGTGAACAATATCCCTTTAATAAAACGACGAGCAGCGTAAATCACACTGTTCTGTACCGCTATCTGGCGGCCATTTTGTGAACTGCACCATTTTACTTATTTAATTTCGATCTGTCAGTTAGTTTATCGTAAAATTGTTTGATTTTTTTCAACATAAATGTTTATTGATGCATTCATGACTTTTTTATTTTAAAAAAAGAGGTGAAAATCATAGGGCAGGTGTGGTCATGTGATCATGCTTGTTTCGACGCTCCTTATTTGCACTTTTGTGACAATAAATCTTTACTCAAAGGGCTCAGATGACGAGTTTGAGTGTTTCTTTCGGTATGTCTGACCTTTGAATGTGTACAGTGTTAGATAGTTAGCTCGTTTGTTAAGATTGTGCTCTGTTTTTTGCAGTTTCGACTCGCCGCAAATACCATCTGGTGAGATACAGTAAGAAACCCAGTTACTGCGCGAACTCATATTTACCGTCCAGACCGCAGAAAGAGGAGAGCAGCAGAGCCGCTGACCCGCGAGTCAAAGCCCGACACCTGCAGACCATCTCTCTGAGACGAGGGAGGTGAACACACATACACACGTTGGGGGTTTCATCTTTTATGAAACATATCCTTGATTTAATGACTTTTTTCAGGCTACTGTACACTGTCCACTTCCCTCAATTCTACCCTGATGTTGTTTTCAAAACAAACACTCGCCTTAGAGGAAATATTATGCCTTTTTACGTTTTCAAATTAGCCTACTTCATTCTGTGGGATTTATGAGCCTTTTTCCTCATAGGCAAAAAAAAGATAAGTCTCCACAAGGTCAAAAATTGTTGGGATTGCTATACTTGTGGGGACATACGGTCCCAACAATGTTAAGAATACAAGACACACACACAAACAAGCATGCACATTCATATAGGCCTACTGTAGAATAATAAACTGCATAATGACAATATAGTCAATTTTAAGACAAATACAAGTTTTTTTCCCACATTGATTTTATAATAATTAGGCACAGTTTTTGTTTATTTAAATTATCTTATTATGTGTCATTTATCAGGCCTATTTGTAATTTTGAAGTTCATTGCTTTAATATTGGGTTATGTACTATATATTACCAGGATATTCTGCAAATAACAGCACTGTGCAGCCTCTTCACCCTTGTGTTTTATACATACAACAAGCAGATGAAACTCTACAGTTTGACTAATACTGCTGTTTGATGACATAATGTACTTTTGAGGCTTTTTAGGTGAAAATGTAGTTGTTTAGATTGCAACTAGCTGTTTATTTATAAGGAAAGTGTCTAAATATTTATAATTTCTGAGATTCAGTACATCTGAGCAGACCAAAGAAAGTGATGGTTAACGATCTGCCACAAGATGGCGACAGACACCGCATAATAAGTCCTTGATAATCTTGTTTTGTCAACACTTGCGACATTATGCTAGAGAATCATTCAAATACTAGTTCTAAAGTGACGCTTATGAAGTTGCAATGGTTTCTGCTGTTCTGACGGTCAAAATGGTGATGGTGCAAGAAAGTAGCCCCTGGTACAAAAGGGTTTTTGAGACTCTCCCTGTTTGATTTTCTTTTTTATACACATGATTATGCCGTCGAACTGTTGTATAAATGCCACATCACACTCTTAGCAGTGCGATATGGCTGTAAATCGGCACTGGTGGGGAGCACTAAGGCACGCCTCCCACCAATACCGATATACAGCCATATCGCACTGCTATTCGAGTGTGTGTGTATAAATATATATATAGTGCTCAGCATAAAAACTGTATATACTGTACATTAGATTAGTCAGTACTGAAGCTAAATCTGGAGTTTATCTAACAAAAGTACTTATGAGGAATCTCCAAAAACTAGTAAACCCAACTTTATACGTAATAAAAAATATTAAATAAGGGAAAATCAAGAGAGGCAAAAATTTTGAACAATTTAGGTGAAGTTTTGTTGGTTTTAGCAATATTTTGCTTGAATTTAATTGGATTATCTTTTAATTTCTAACCATGTTTGGTGACTAAAATATTATTTTAATAAAAATATCTGTTTAATGAATCGGTTTTGTTTAAATGGACCGAAATACATCACCTATTTTCACTAAGAAATAGATAAAAATATTTATTTTCAAAATGGCCTGTACTCAGTTATGCTGAGCTCTGTATATATGCATAGTTTGTTATATTTGTAATGAAATGAACATATATTAATTGTTGCTGTTTTTGCACTTTTTACCATATTGAGTATTTGGGGAGCTAATTTTGCTTTTGTGTGGAAAATCTCATTTTATTTTTATATTGTTGCAAAAAACCTATGTTGACAAGTTATAGAAAGTAGTTTCCTGAAATGTACCAGCTAACCTTCTGTACAGAAATAATCGCATACTAATACACCAGTACATACTACACAAACCCTGCTTTCAGAATTACCATAATAGTTCTGTGAGTGAATATGAACAACCATGATCACTATGTATTCTGTTTAAATTATATATAAACGATGACCCAATATGAACTATTCCTGCATTTATGCTACAATATTTCTATTGTATACAACATGCTTGTAAATAAAATGCTATCTGCTTCAATCCGCATTGTGTTTCTAAAGCAAAACACTAAAATAATCACACACATATACACACACACGTACACAAAACAGATCTGCAAAACCTACATTTAATGAAGGCTCGGAAAATAACAACAAATACTAACAATCAAACAAATCTACTTCTTCATCTCCTTCTCCTCATCCTCCTGATGAATCATTCGAGCTTCAGTCTTCATCAATCTCACGCCTGAGAAAGACAAGAAAACTCAGACAAAGAGACGTTTGTGGAACGTCCCCCCCCCCCCCCCCCCAAATACAAAATCTTGCCTGGTAAAAGCGGAGGGCTGTTGAGGACCGGAGTGTCTTTTCTCCGTGGTTTTTTCTGTCCCAGTTTACCCTGCTGATGTTCCTCGGCGACATGTTTCTGGTTGTCCATTTCATCTGCAGGAGGATAACAGGTTTACAATGCATCCAGCACACTGTCGCTATCTGTTAAGTCTCTGTTACACCCTGTTTCATCCACATTCTGAGCTTTTACATTCTGATCATCTCTTTTAAAATGCACAGAAATGCATGCAGAAAGGCACTGGGAAACTGCGGTACTCACAGAGGTGTTCGTGCATGGTGAGTGTGTGTTCGGCTTTGTCTGAGAGTGACCTCACACAGTCGGTGGACATGCTCCAGTCTGTTCAGGTATCAGATATCAGCACACACACATACACACGCGCTCATATGCTTGACAAAGGCACTGTCATATTTACTGGAAGGCATATTATTGGTTCTGAGAATGGTGCAAACTGAATAAACAAAAGAGAATCTGGACTCAAAAACACAAGGTTTGGAATGTAAGCCTGTTGTGGATAACTATGTCAATGCATAATGGGTTTATTAAATGTACAGACACATTCATTATCTGTTTATTTCCAGATAACATACGTTTACTTTAACTTTTTATAAGAAAAAAAAATCTAATATAACACCAGGAGCAATATAACATCCTAACACATGTATATAAATACCATAAATATAACTATGATAAACATTTTACTTATTCTAATATTAATTCCAATTATCAAATAATTAACAATATTTTAAATATAAAGTCCATTTCGAGAGTTAAAAATTATAATTAATTTACATTTATTAACATGCAAAGTAACAGACTCATAATTAACATGTTGAATAATATAAACAGAGAGAAAATATATAAATATATTAATCAAAATTACGCTGAAAACTACTTTTTATAATTTATTTTTAATGCCTTTGGTTTTTAGATGAATATTAATATTGTATTTGTAAACATTAATATATAATAATATTCTAAAAAGCATTTATATACATGGAAACATACTTGAATTGTTTTTCTTTATCAATTAACATTTTCTAAAACACTTGGTATGTTGTTTTACATTTAGAAAAAAAATGTGTATATTATTTAAGAGTTGCATTTTATTATATGACTATTTTTGTGTATGCAAGCTAAACATTAAGTATTAAATATGTATTTTTATTTGTGATAATTATTTATTAACATTTTCCATGCATTAGTTAAAATATTGTGGCTATCTTTATGATATATCTAGAAATCCTTACCTCAGTGCAGCAGAGCCGGAGCGTGACTGCAGGCCTGATCAAAGGCAGAGGTTATGTACTCCAGGAGGAGGGGCCTCCTCTATTGTCATGACAACGTGGTGCTTTTCATGTGTCAATCATCCAAGCTTCCATCAATGCGCATCATGGTCATCGAGCTTAAAACAACTCCCAACACTTTTAGCCCTGATTTAGACATGATGAAAAGCAAGCAGTTTGCGTCATTTGCTTTTGAGTTGATGTGTTTACAATTGACTCAATCTGTAATCTGAAATAGTTTTAAAATGGTGACCTATTTTTGTTATTTGTAACATCCACACTCTCGGCCACTGATCTATACTATAGATTAGTGGTACTCACTGGATTGGCCATGGGACATACATTATCCCGTTGTCAAGCTGTGACCTACTTTTCCCGTAAATATGCAATATAGATAATGAGCTATTCCAGCGTTATGGATGTGACATTTACAGTAAAAACTCAAAACATAAATTCACATAGAAAGTATACTTTAATATTATATTGAAACTTTTGTTTATATTTTCCAGAACAACTGACCACAGAGTTAAAGGACCAGAAAAATATCAATCTGTAAATATGTTTTAGTGTCGTTACGGATGTGACATGCAAAATTGCCACTAGTGTGATTTTGGTAAATCAAATAAAATAGTTTGAAAACATTGACAGATGCATTTTTGAGTATTTTTAAAGTACTGTAAAATACTTGCTTACCCAAAAAACCCAGACATGATTTCCATATTTTGGTTAAAACTTAATTTTTTTCATGGCAGGGTGACATTTGCATGGAATTGCTTATATATATATATATATATATATATATATATATATATATATATATATATATATATATATATACCACCACACTTAACATTGAAAGAATATATAAAATCCTGATGAATAGGGTATATGCCGAAGCATGCTATTAGGACTTTTAATTTGCCAATAACCTGGATTAAGCGCTTCCGGCGAACTGTACGCGAATGCAAAAACCGGCGCGTTTAAGGGCTGTTTTCTTTAAAAATCAGTGATCTCCACTAGCTGAGTGATATCCGATATAAAGTGGGTCTCAGATTGTACAAGAAGCACTGCATTAAATTACATTTTCCCACGCCATGTCTTTATAATATGAGCATTTATTTTACCCCAGTATATTCAATGGAGTTTCTGAGCTAACCTTTTTGTATTGTTTTACGCTTAAGCAACTAAATTAATGCCAAAGTTTATTTAACCGAATGTATTTTAATTACATTACAACATCAATGCTGTAAAAGGAACTGTATAAAATGGAAAAAAAACTCACAATTACAGGTCACCGGAAGTTTATCAGTATGGGAAAAGCTCAGCATATACCCTATAAACACACATTATTACATAGCAGCCCCAAACTGTTTCTTTTGCATTTTATATCATACAAGTATATTTTCCTTATGTCATAGGCATTTTATTTCATAACAAATTCCTAAAGTCTTGTTTGTTAGCTTACTTTTATTTGTTATCTAAAAGGAACATGAATAGGCATAACCGTTTTCAAGATATATCGCCGTTTGGAAAAATCATGGTTTTAAAACCGCCAAAATTTTCTCTAATACCGTTTAATAAGGTATGTGTAAGATTTTTTATTTACTTTTTTTTTGTTTGTTTTTTAGGACAACAGTACCTTCAACAGAAAAAGATATCCAAAGACGCAGTTTTAATTTGTAAAGAATTCTGAGTTTTTAAACTAATGAAGACAGCAGAAGTCAACGGTTCATTTGAGTTATTTAGCATGTTTACTGCTTCAAAATATTATAAATCTTTCAAAAAATAAAATGTATTGTTTTTAAAGGGCAAAAAAGTTTTAGTTTTTTACCCAAATTTAAAAAGAATATGTTTTAGAGCAGTAATCTCAATACCGGGATACTATGAAACCGTGATATTTTATCCAAGGTTATCATACGGTCAGAATCTTACATCCATGCCTAAACATATGATTTTCATGTCTACGCAACGTTTTACACACAGTATATGGCAACCTGACTGACACTCATGCTCTGTAATTGTTTCCAATTGTTTAATGGACCATACAAAATATCTCTATCATGATTTCAGGATAAAGTCTAAATAGCATATACTGTATCCTGAGCAATATATGCACATCAATATAGAATATGTTTATGATACTATAACAATACTTCATATTTTTACAGTACTGTGATGGTTGGGTTTAGGGTTAGAGTATAGCCTAGGGGTAGACATCAAAAAATGTATTGGGTCATTTAATAGATAACATAAATAATACTCTGTACAACTACATTACTGTGACGGTTGGGGTGAGGGTAGCTGTTAATAAAATACAATTAATGGGAAATTTAAAAAATAATCAAAATAACTTCCAGCCACAACCATATCTGATCTAGCAACAATGTGATTTCAGGGCACTGAAATGAGCTCAGTGAAATGTTTGATCAGTAATGTTATCTTAACCTTTAGACTGTTTTGACTGTTTTTCCTACCTGTCAGATTTGACATATAAATGTGTAAGTTCTTTGTTCCCGTTAAGAAAGAAAGTATAGCACATTTTGCTGATGAATTGAATTGTGCTACCTGTGTAAATTTTGATGTAGTAGCCTATAAGTAGTGCAATATGAGGTTAGGTTTAGGGTAATATTGCCCTTACCTGAGGAACATTCAAAAATGTTAGTATAATAATATAATAGTGAGATAAATACACTGTCTAACCACCGTGTAGAGAACTGTATGCATTTACCTCTACCACATTCCACACTTAACGTGTTGAAAAATTAACTTCCTGTGTCTAAAAATGGACCCTAATTTATATCCTTTAATAGTGCACTTTTTGAGGGAACAACCACTGATAATAGTGTTTGAATTTAGAAAACTCTGACCATTGAGAACACTATCAATCCCACGATGCACCTAAATGAGTTGTTTTTTAGCGCACCGATTGAATTTCCGCTTCTGACCACAAGATGGAATCCTCAGCAGAATCTTTGTAAGTTTTTAAGCAAATCATTATTAAATGTAAGTAACCTTCAATGACAGAAAGAAAAACAAATTCGTTAGTAATAGCTGATAAGTAACAGAGAATATATTTATTTTTAACAATTAGGAATGAACAAAAAAAAACAAAACTTCCAAACCCTTCTAGTGCACTCAGAGCTCGAATTCACTCACTCTTTTCCATGCACTTATTTCAGTTGACTATATAGTGAACTAATGTCGGGAATAGTACATTAATCATAAGCCTTGGTGATTTCGGATACAGCACTACCTCATTTAGAAGGTGCTTGTCAAGGACATCAACAAACCGCGTCTGACAGAAGAGAAGCGTCAACAGATTTCACACACATCTTTCTAGTTTTACATCGCATAAACACTCTACCATCCACTTTTGGTTCGCGACCCACCAGTTCACAAACACTGCTAT
>NC_141044.1:35735000-35740000 GCF_052040795.2 Danio rerio
AGGAGTCTATATGCATTTGCGGGACTCATAATGCCCGCAAACGAGTGATAATCTCCCGGAAACCGCTTGTCTCCCTCCCGGTCCTCAAATAAGTCACGCATCCTTCTCACCCCCCGATCCCTTCTCGCTCTTCAGCGAATCCTCACAATGCAAACACATTTAAAAAACACTTTTCTCACAACATATACAATTCTATTCTATTTCATCATTATGATGAATTTTTACAACAAACAAACACATGTTTTAATATATTCATAATCGCGTTTGTGTTTTACCGTCATGCTTTTAAAAAAACACTAAAATAAAAACTACGCTAAATTGAATAAATCAAAACGCTACATTGTGCTATTTATAGTTCCTAATAATAACTCCTGCATGGCAGTAAGAAGACACTCGATGACACTGGAATACCCTGTCAGAAAAGGCTAGTGGCTGGAAATGAGCTTTTTACAGTGTCTGCTATAATGTTAATGTTGTTTTTGGTGTGTTTACATAGATGAACATGGCCACGGTGTAAATACACAGTACAGTTACGATCTTATTGCCACATTATATCATTATGATAACATAATACATGCCTTCGGTGATTTTCTGAAGATAAATACCAACAAAAGATCCGACCCTTCTTATCTGAACATGCAGCTCAACTCCTTGTTCAAGCTCTTGTTCTCTCCAAACTGGATTACTGCAACTCTCTACTAGCCGGGCTTCCAGCTAACTCTATCAAGCCTCTTCAGCTGCTCCAGAACGCAGCAGCACGAGTGGTCTTTAATGAACCTAAAAGAGCACATGTCACTCCGCTGCTCATCCGTTTGCACTGGCTGCCAGTTGCTGCTCGCATCAAATTCAAAGCTCTGATGTTTGCCTACAAAGCGACTTCTGGCCTTGCTCCTTCTTATTTGCTCTCACTTCTGCAGATCTATGTGCCCTCCAGAAACTTGCGTTCTGTGAATGAACGTCGCCTCGTGGTTCCATCCCAAAGAGGGAAGAAATCACTTTCGCGAATGCTTGCGCTCAATCTGCCCAGTTGGTGGAATGAACTCCCTAACTGCATCAGAACGGTAAAGTCACTTGCTGTTTTCAAGAAACGACTAAAAACTATTTAGTCTCCACTTCACTTCCTAATCTGCAATTGCCTCTGGATATACCACTGACTGTACTAAAAAAAAAATAATAATAAAAATAAAAAACTACTAATACTTTCCTTCTTAGACTTTACAAACCTGAAACTTGCCTATAGCACTTATTCATTGTTGCTCTTCCAGTTGTGTAAATTGCTTGTCCTCATTTGTAAGTCGCTTTGGATAAAAGCGTCCGCTAAATGACTAAATGTAAATGCAAATAACGCAACTGTAATTACTACAGCAGTCACAATCGTCTGATCTCATATGAAGCAATGACGCTCATAGATGGCAATGACATATGATGACATGTGCAGATGCTGCAGTGCTGTCCCATTTCTTAGTGGTACATTTTGAAGCCCTTCACACTCTGTTTCAAGGGCCAATGGGAAGGGGTAGGGGTACAAAAATCGAATTGGGATTGGGCCTGAGCTTATTTACAGCCACCTAAAATAAGTGTTCACTGAAACATTATAAGCTGAGAACCAAGCCAATAGGCTATTGATCTGAATATTACACATTTAGATTGTAAGCAAAGGAATCAAAGATAAAGATTCGAGATTGTGTACTTAATGGCTTCAAAGAGAGAAATATTTACAGTTTTATGAAGTACTGGGCATGACGAATAATTTAAAAACCACGAGGAAACGTTAATTTTTAATGTGTATCCCTAAAAGGAATATATTAAATTTATTGCAAAATATGTGCATAAATAAATACACCCCTATGTTTATTAAGTATGTCTGTTTCAAAAATGTTAACAAAAACATATATTTTTGGAATGTTTGCAATAACTTCCAAGTATTTTGAGAACGAACAGATTTATTTACATTATTTATTACACTTTTTGCTGTGCTTTGAGGGAGTAGGCCGCTCTAAAGATCTATTTTGGTGCACTTCGCTAGCTGGTATTTTCTGATTGGTGGAATTATCGGTGCAGCATCATGGATAATGTGGTTTTTCTGTACAAATTCCAATAATTAACTTAATGCAAACAGATGAGTTCAACAAAAGGACACACTATTGATTTGCAACCTAAGAGCTCACAAGATTGATTTTTTTACATAAATTAATAAATCATTCATTTCCCAATGGAAAAAAATACAATGAGCTTTACATCCTTACATTTAAATATTTATTACATTTTCAGTCCTAGTTAAGTTCTTGCTCATAAACCATATTTATTTAGTGTGCACGAGTAGTTTCAATACCATTTTGATGCTGTCATCATAGTTATGTACTAGATCAGACAGCTGCTGTTCAAGCATCCCAGCTTCCTGTTTGACAGCTGCTCGTAGCCTCAAAACATCTTCCACTTCCTCCCTGAGACACAAAATCAAGTTTAAACGCTGCTCGACACAGCAAAATACATGCCACTGAGGATCACTATACAATTAATACAATATTATTATATACAGCAACACTGAAGTTCACCTGTGGGAGTCTGACAGAGAGCCGAACACGGATGCTTGTTCGTCTTCTAGTCTCACTTCAATTTCTGTCAGAACTGTTCGGAACTTCTTTAAACACTTCAACATGTCTTCAAGCTCATCCAGAGAGTACTGGAAAGAGAAAGAAAGCAATATTAGTTGGGAAACAACTTAGTTTATTGATCAAAGCTGGTTGGTACATGCGTCTTATTTTTATTAAAATATTATGATCATCTAGACTTCAGTCAACAAACCAGCTGATTAGATTGATCACAAAGCCTAAATTAGGGTTGCATTTAAAGTCCGCATGAACTGTGATTTTGATTGGTCGATTATAGTCTGAGGAATAATCACGGTTTCTTGGTTATCATGATTATTATGCATTCATTAATTTCAAAACACCACTAGTTTCGAAAATCACATGAAAAATGTTTATATTTTAAAGTGTTATTGCTGCTCAGTAACCAAATAATACAGCACTAAATAATATTAAAAACAAAATAGTGCATTTCTCTTTTGGACTTAAAAATAGGTGAAAAAAAGTTTTTGGTATTTGAACATAAGTAATAATTTTACACTGAAAATAAATGACAGAGGGGAGTCACGGTGGCGCAGTGGGTAGCACGAGCACCTCACAGAAAAAAGGTCACTGGTTCGAGCCCTGGCTGCATCAGTTGGCATTTCTGTGTGGAGTTTGCATGTTCTCCCGGTGTTGGCGTGGGTTTCCTCCGGGTGCTCCGGTTTCCCCGACAAGTTCAAAGACATGTGCTATAGGCGAATTGGGTAAGCTAAATTGTCCGTGGTATATGTGTGTGAATGTGTATGGTTGTTTCCCAGTGATGGGCTGCAGCTGGAAGAGCATCTGCTGTATAAAACATATACTGGATAAGATGACGGTTCATTCCACTGTGGCGACCCTAGATTACCCTAGGGACTAAGCTGAAAAGAAAATGAACGAATGACAGATTTCTTTACAATTTGAAACAATCTTTGGATACCTTTTCTGCTGGAGATATTGTTGTCCTTAAAAGCAAAATGTAAATAAAAAATCTTACACATACCTAAGGAACGGAATTACAGAAAATGTTGGTGGTTTTAAAACCTTGACTTTCCGAACCGCGGTATACCTTGAAAAGTTCGTTCCATGCCTACACACAAGGCACGCACATCCATTGGAAATAACAAACTTGCACCTTAGGTAATAGCCTCAGCCATAGTTAATCCAGTGTGCGTGAGTATTAGTCTCGGTGTACAAGCGCGAACAATTGGTGTAACTTTTAGTTGCAGCAGTTTTGTTGCATGCAAAACAGCATTGAGAAGCCTTTACGATTAATATTTGTGATGAACTTAAGCACAGGTAATAGTAAAAAAAGATTAAAGTGCAGTTGATTGTTGCATTCCTAACCGGAAGATGCTGAGACTTATTTCAATCTATTGATGTACTTCCAACTGAAACGGAATATTGAGTACGGAGCAGGGCTTTCCTTTTGTGCATCATTCCCTAATAGCAAACTAATGGTAAGAGCGGGCGTGGATGGGAAAATTGTGGCTGAAGCCATCAAACTGACAT
Organism: Danio rerio; assembly: GCF_052040795.2. Classification (NCBI taxonomy): domain Eukaryota; kingdom Metazoa; phylum Chordata; class Actinopteri; order Cypriniformes; family Danionidae; genus Danio; species Danio rerio. Next base: position 35,739,122 of record NC_141044.1, read on the forward strand.
CATCTTTCATTAAAGATTACCAAAACAAACATTTTTTTCAGGGATTGATTCTTCACCAAAAGAATCAGAATGTACACTAGTAAAATAAACACTGTACATTTTGATTTCACACAGACTTTTAAAAAAAACGCAAACCTTAACACCAAATATACGAAGAACAATTAATTTTAAATACAAATAAAACTAAAGTAAAAAATAAAAATTATTTTGCAAAACAATTGCATAAAATGCAAACTAAGCAACCATTTGTTTAAAAGTCATCACTTTCTGGGGCAAATCGTGAACCATGGAAACCACTGTAGCTTTTTTCCCCCAATATACTGTAGTCAATTATTTGTGCAAAGACAACACAAACAGCAATATACACTCTCGTAATATCTTGTGTTTGGTTGCCTGATGTTTCCCAGGAACACAAACAGTGGGCATTTTTTAACCCGATAATTAATTAAATAATTAATAATATTTTATCTGTTCAAACAAAGTCAAACTAACTTTTTTGATATGGATCAAGTCATTTCTGTGATTAATGATTCTGTTTCATCATAGTTTATTTGCAAGTCAAAATTCTGCATAAAAAGATTTCCAAGCGCTCATGGCCTGCAACCTCCAAATGGCAGGCAGCTTGAGTTGTGTGTCTTTAAGTGAGGATGTGTGTTGTTGAAGGGGATCTTTAGTGCTTGTGCTTTAAGACTGTGAAGATTCTGAAGTGGTCGGTGTTTGCTACTGTTTTCCATTACAAATGCAAATAAAGCATACAGATTCAAATAAGCCTCATTAAACAAGCAGTGCAAAGAGCTTAAGAGCTAGAAGAGATTTTCCTAGAATAGACGTGTTTCATCTTAGTATGTTCTGAAAAGATCTACGCGTGGTCAACAACCC
>NC_141044.1:35745000-35772500 GCF_052040795.2 Danio rerio
AAAAAAGAAGACTTGAAATCAAACAATTGTTATTAGACCTATGAAGGTGTTATTATTTAAAGAGCTAGTGCATCATTCCACTCCACAACTAGGGGCGGTCGGTATCGAGTTTTTTGGAGTCGACTTCGATTCTTGACTATTATTTTGAAGTCAGTGGAATCAACTCCGGAATCGACTCCTTTTACATTCACTTAAAATTGCGCAAGGATTAAACATGCTGTATTATATCGTGATTAAATGCTACAGCCTCAATTGCAGCTTTACATTGTGCAGTTCTCCTCTGGTCATATAAAACCAGCAGTTTCAATCATTTGCAGTGAATATAAAATGGTTATCAGCCCACACTTTTAGAGCATATTTTAAGTCTCTAGTTTAGATAATTATATTGCAATGGTGGAGACATAGTAAAAACATCAATTTATTATCAAAATAAATGAATTTTTGAAACAAATTTCTTTACCTACTGTAAAATTTGTTTCTTAATTTTTTATGTATTTTTGTAGTTATCTACAAAATAAACAAGAAAAGTGAATATTAGAGGTAAAATTAAGTGCGTTCAGGGACAAAGCAAAACCACTATCACATGATCAGATTTTGTCAATAAGTAAATCTTGGCTACTTTTGTCATTATGATTACTGTTTTATGATTACCGTATTGATTACTGTCGTTATCATATAGACAAAGACTTGTTCCAAAGAGCCGACCCCGCAACCATACGGGACTAAGGCCAAAGATGAAGAAGAAGAGTTTATGGTCAGGCATCTATTATTAATAGTCATGAATACCACAGGCCTAATTTTACAAGTGGCTACTATAGTAAATGGTAGTATTTTTTTATTTTATCCATATATTTTTAAAAACATAGGGTACATTTTGTTACTGAAAACCATGTCCTCTGGTGTGACACTGGATGTGCTCATTTTAAATCAGGCAATTTCCATGGAAAACTTGAATTAGTTGAAGATTTAATTAGATTCAAGATCATATGACTGAAGTCCCCATGACATCCACATGTTAATTTTTTTTTGTCTCAGAATATTTCAGACATTGATTTTTTTTGGAACCACTATAAAATTAAATATTGTTGTCCTTTGTGACACCCCTATTTACTGAAAATGTCCAACATAGTCCTAAAATCAAAATAACGATTAATTGGACATTTTAATTCGATTATGATTAATGGATGATTATTTTATCTAGACATCTATTTAACACAAAAAAAGCTTGCTCGGTGATGTGAACCAACAACAAGCAGATCAACATCCATGTTTTCAGGACTTGGTCTGTTGGTTTAGAGCAGGGGTGCTCAATCCTGTTCCTGGAGATCTACCTTCCTGTACAGTTTAGCTCCTACCCTGATCAAACCCACCTAAACCAATTATTTAGGACCTGAAATCCACTTGATAATTACAGACAGGTGTGTTTGATAAGGGTTGCAACTGAAATCTGCAGGAAGGTAGATCTCCAGGAACAGGATTGGCCACCCCTGGTTTAGAGCATACCAAATCAAAATCTGGTTAGATCCCACTAAAAAAAACTAATGTAGAAAAGACCAAATATGTCTTTACAAAACACAGCATGTGGTGTCACAGTATGCAAACAATAACTAAATAGATTGATATGCTAAAAATAAACATAATTCAATTACTTTTACAGTTCAGTTCAGCTGGCCGACTGTATTTTACCAAAAGAACCAGTGTGAACATACACACACCCTAAATGTAACTGAAAAAACAGTGACTATAATTCCAAGAAGCTGTTTCCAAACAGGTTTCCCAAACACTCCCAAAAGTATGGATATTAGCCAAAACACTATACTGTGCCTTTTGATCTGTTTTATATATTTAATTAATCTTTATTTCTATGGCACTGTAGATGGTCACACTTTACAATAGGGTTGTATTGGCTAATATATTAACTATCATGAACAAACAATGAGCAATACATTATTTACAGTGTTTATTCATGTTAGATAACATAAGTTACTGAACAAAGTTGTTCACTATTAGTTCATGTTAGCATTAACAAAGCATGAATTTGGATTTTTAGTAAATGTTGAACTATGATTAATAAACGCTTTGCAAGAATTGTTCATTATTAGTTCATGTTAATAAATACATTAACTAATGATGTAGACTGCATTAAAGCAGCTTAACATAGATTAAGAAAAAAGTCATAACAATACTTCATAACAACATATCCTTGCTATATAAAAATATTAATGATTACTTAGTACCCAGAAACCTATATACGGTTGATGTCAAAATTATTAGCCCCCTTTGAGTTTTTTATTTATTTATTTTTTAAATATTTCCTAAATGATATTTAACAGAGCAAAGAAATTTTACAGTATGTCTGATAATATTTTTTCTTCTGGAGAAAGTCTAATTTGTTTCATTTAGACTAGAATAAAAGCATATTTGAATTTTTTAAATACCATTTTAAGGACAAAATTATTAGCCCCTTTAAGCTATTTTTTTTTTAGTAGTCTACAGAGCAAACCAGCATTATACACTAACTTGCCTAATTACCCTAACCTGCTTAGTTAACCTAACTAACATAGTTAAGCCTTTAAATGTCACTTTAAGCTGTATAGAAACTATTAAAACTATTATGTTTAAAAATGTGCTGAAAAAAATCATCTCTTCGTTAAACAGAAATAGGGGGAAAAAATAAACGGGGGGCCTAATAATTCTAACTTACTCTGTATATTTCCTTATTCCAATATCAAAGAACAATACTCAAGTTAAACACATGCGTGAACCAACTGTACTGTATATGTACAGAAGGCAAGAGCTGAAACGCATCTTACCTTCATGAGCTCAGGGTTGTTCTGCTGGGTCAGCGCAGGTATAAAGGGCTCCTCTAGAAAGCCGCTGCTGTCTGACTGACAACTGTTGGTTCTCATCACATAAGACTGGATTCGTTCACCTACATGACATTAGAATGCATTGATATAAACTCTAAAGCCTCTTTATCACACTAAACAAACATTAATTGTTCCACATCAATGTGGCAAGGCGGACATTACCTATACAGTATGCAGCACATATGAAAATGACTGAACAATCTCATGAGCCATTTGCATAATATCAGAGATGGAAATTGTTCCATGTAAATGAATTGAATCCACAATGTGCTTTCACTCTTGAAGAACTAAAAGGAAAGAAGTCTGCAGGAATACAGGTGGATGGATTGTTGACGTTGCGTTTTGACAGTCACACATTAGTGTTTACATTATTTAAAATGTTGTAAATGCAAAACCTTTTTTTGTCCTCCATGGAACTCATCATTCGGTTATTCATTTTACTTCAGCTTAGCCCTACTTCAGAAGTCGCCACAGTGGAATGAACCACCAATTCCTGCATGTTTTACACAGCGAATGCCCTTCCAGCTGTAACCCAGTATTGGGAAACACCCATACACACTTATTCTCACACACTTATGCACTATGGGCAATATAGTTTACCCGATTCACCTACAGCATATGTCTTTGGACTGTGGGGGAAACCGGAGTACCCAAAGGAAACCCACACCAACACGGAGAGATCATGCAAACTCCACACAGAAATGCCAACTGGTCCAGCCGGGACTCAAACCAGAGACCTTCTTGCTGTAATGTGACAGTGCTAACCACTGAGCCACCATGCCACCTCCATGGAACTCCTACTATAAAATGTGATGTGTTAATTATTTTTACATTTTTGAGCCAAATCTCTGTTTCAAGTGTAGTTCATGAACTACAGCTCTTATGAATTAAGAAGAAAATGCTGAAATCAGTTATAAATATCACAGGCTTAATTTTACAAGTGGCTACTATAGTAAATGGTAGTATTTTTTTTTTCCATCCATATATTTCTTAAAACAGGATACATTTTGTCACTGAAAACCATGTCCTCTGGTGTGACACTGGATGTGCTCAGGCAATTTCAAAAACTTAGTTGAAGATTTAATTAGATTCAAGATCATATGCCTGAAGTCCTCATGACATCTACGTTGAGCTTTTGTCTCCGAATATTTGACATATTTAACTGTTTTTGGAAGCACTATAAAATTAAGTTTCTTCTTAAGTCGTTCTTTGGTGTGACACCCTTAGGGTGCACTTGCACTATGCTATTCGAACCATGCCCAGGCCCGTTTCCCGGATCCTTGGAGAAGTGTGAGTGCTCTGAATCGGGCTCAGGCCCAGTTCACTTGGCCAGCCCTGGCCCGGTTGGACCAGGTGTGCCAGTACACATGTAATGCTAGTGCAAAGCGCACCTGAGCCTGAAACTGAAGACGAGGCGTCACTTTTAAGGGACTGTTTATATGGATATGTAGCTTGTAGCGGTAGTTCTACCAGGAAGACCAAAATGTCACGTCACTCATCACAATTCGTTCCAACCAAAAGCCCCGAGACACAAGGAATACCTAAAGCCACGTCACCCATCACAATGAGTTCCAACCAATAGCCAAGAGACAAAAGGAATATATAAGCCGTTCATTCATTTCATTCATTTGGTAGCAGGCACCGATGCAGACATTCCTTTAGTCCTCGGCAGACTTAGCTGGATCTTTCCAAGATGGAAGTTTCCAAATCGAGCTTTGGACGGGGCCTCCGCCAAAGAAATCCTGTTTCATGATACTCTTGTCAAACAATACTTATCAATAAATGTAATCAGTATCATAATTGTCTCCCTGGTCTTTCTGGTAGAATTATTAATCTTTCTTACTGTTCACTAAACTCAAACTGTGGTAGATATTTAAAGACGCCAACCCCTCATTGCGTGACAGCTGTGCACCTTCAGCAAACCTCCTAATACCTGCAGCACGAGGACTTTATGATTGTTTATGAGCGTTAAAGGTGGCTGATCTGTTCGGCGAAATATTTGACTGCGTGTCACTGCATCCCAAACGACTAAAACTATATAACTAAAGAAATCTCCACTGTGCTGAGCGAGAGCGCTTCTTACTGCACAGCACAGCATCGTAGGCATGCCCAAGCTTGAATGCGATGTGAGTGCGGGCCATCTGGGGAGACGGGAGGGGGGACAAGCGTGCTTCGGCCCAGTTCAAGGCAACTGTACATAGTGTGAGTACGCCCTTATTTGCTGAAAATGTCCAACAAATCATGGAAATCAAAAAATTATTAATATTAATGTCTGCTGTTTTGTTGTTTTGTTTAAACTAGTTATCTTATATGAGCTGAAACAACAGAAGCCTCAAGTTTTTTTTTTTCCAATAAATTAATTGCTTTGTTTAATCCACTTAAATTTGCTAAAAGTAATAAGTAAACTTGTTTTGTTCTAACACTACTTGAGTGTGTCTTCATTTTTGCTGTCAGACCATAGGGCATTTAAGGTAGACCTCAGTAAAATGTTACAAAACAGCACTGTAAAAATGCTGGGATCCACACAATTGCGTTGGGACAACATGAAGAAATGAAGTTTCAAGAGTTCACACTTGGCTGATGACTGATTATAAAGCTTGTTTGGCGTGCTGTCCCGGGAGAGAGCCCTGAGCTCAAAAGATCCTCGAGCCCGGGACTTCCTCCCGTTTGCAAGGCGAGAGGGGAGTTTGAGCTCAGGTAGATCTTGAGAACTCCCCTGCTGTAGTAGCTAATGAACAGATAGTGATTGCTCTTAAGAGATAACTACTTACTAGGAGCATGTCTATGATGCTGATTTGGATTAGTCAATTAACTTAAGTTGCATGTTTTTGGACGGTGGGAGGAAACCAGGTGAACCCGGGGGAAACCCACTTGAGCACTGGGGAGATCGTGTAAACTCTGCACAGAAACATCGGCTGGCTTGGTAAGGACTAGAATCAGTGACATTCTTGCTGTGAGGCAACAGTGCTAACCACTGGGCCACCATGCCACCCATCCAGGAAAGGAGGAGGAGTAGAGGAGGAAGGGGGGATTCTTCAAAACAAAGATGGCTGTTATATGGAACTTAGAGTATTTATACCTGCAAGCAATCATAAGCATGTGATCCTCTCGAAATTAGTTTATAAATAAACTTCACTAAGAATTGTGTTGTTTCAGCTCATTTTAAATAAGTAGTTTATTTATACCAACAGCAAACATCATTTTTTTTTTATGAATGAAAGAATTGATAAAGTTAATGACTCCTAATATTTTTTGTGAAACGTCAGAATCAGTGGCGTAGTGCAAAATGCGGAGGCCCCCCTGCAGAGATCACTGACGGGCCCCCTGATGAGGGGGGGGGGGTACGTTATACGTCATTTTGCATATCACAGACGTCATCACGTTCTACCTTTTCTGTTTGTTTAACAGCCTATGGTTAATAAAGGGGTATTTATAATTGCACTACACTTTATTTAAGCATGTTTATTTAACTAAATGTATTGCTGTTTGAATACAGTATGTCATTATAGATGTGTAGTGAATGTGCAGTAATCTCTCATATGTAATAAACTCAGACAAGTTCAGAAACTGTCACTAAAATATCTGTGATTGTGAACAAGAAAAGAATAAACGGTCCAATTAAATTGTTAAAATAAAGGAGAAGTAGATCGGTTTGACTGTACAAGGGAAATACCTTCACACTGCCTGTGCTAAATCATTTGTCGTCGGTACGCAGAGGGGTGATCTGCTCTCGGGCTGCAGGTGGGAGAGGCTGCTTTACGAGGACTGACTGGGCCGCCTGTCAGTGCTGTGAGGCGGGGGAGGGGCCGGCGGCATCACACGCAGCTCATTGAGAAGAGTAGGGACGGTACAGTATGAACAAATGACAGTCTAAAAAAAATATCCAATAACACACAAAGTCGCTAGATTTGTCGCTTGGGGGGGTCTGAAAAGTCGCTAAATCTAGTGACAAAGTCGCTAAGTTGGCAACATTGGTGGCAAGCAATCAGAATGAAGTAGTCCACCGCTTAAGAGGTGTTCAGAGAACACAGACGTGTGAACTTTGGTTCCGACCACAGTTATTCCCAAGAGTTTATTGAAAATCGCGACGACGCGGGGCCCCCTAATCACGCCGGGCCCCCCCGTCGGTGCGTGCCCAGCGGGCCCGTCCGCTACGCCACTGGTCAGACTTCAAACTACATAAACATATCAATATTCTCTTCAAAAACAATTCGACCCTACACACGATCTTAATTCAGCTTTTCTTCGATTCAACCAATTTCAAGGTCAGAAGAGAAGCATTAAGGCGGTCGCACAAGTGTTCACATTGTTTTATATTAGCTGCTCAGCAACGTGGACAACTCCAAGTGGTGTTAAATGTGTCATACTGTATTTATAAGGTATAATTCACCCAAAACTGTCATTTCAGCCTTCATGTATTGACAAATTCGTGGCCGCGAATCACACATGAGCTGACACACAGTTTGTTAACTAGGTTTGTTTACGAGGACTAGTGCCAATGAAGTCTACGTTAATGAACAGAACCTGAATAGGCTCTGAATAACAAGTAATAACTTAGCAAATAATGTTCAGTTTGTTGCAAACTTGTATTTGGAAGAGTTTGTTGCAAACTGAACCCAAAGTGACTGCAGTGAAAGTGAAACCAAATGTCATCTGATGTAATCACTTTGCTGTGAATTAACAACCAAGACGTATATAAGCATTTTAACCAAAAGTAGACCTACACATAGGCATGATATTATTGTTGTTGTTTTACCATATGTTTGAATAATAATAGGCTACTCATATTAACCTTTATTTTACATCTAAAGAATCGTGAGAAAATCGTGATCTTGATTTTGAGGCAAAAAAATCGTGCAGCTCTAGCATACAGTATACTGAACAGCATGTACCTCCAGGATCCACTGGGCCATTGCAGCTCCCAGAAACACTTCCTTCATCGAAACTCTGGATCTGAAAAAAAAGACCCAACAACATTAGAAAGAGCACAATAAGGAAGTACAGAAGATATCACTGGAGATACACAATACTTCACCTCTTCCAGCTCAAAAGATTCAAGAGGCCTTTGCAGACCCCCCTCTTTTGAAGATGGAACAAAGTTAATTTTCAGTAGGTCTGATGTTCCTCTTGCTTCTGGGCTGTTCACAAGTAACCCAACTGATTCTGAATTCACATGATCCTCTTCTTCTAGAGGGAAGAGACTGTTTTCTGCCATTCTTGTGCGTTTTGAAGGGACCCTTTTATCTGTCAATGGTGATTCGGGGACTGATGGGGTCATGGAAGCAGAGAAGACCTGCTGGTTTTCTAGTGTTAGGGCCTGACTGCGGCTCTTCTTGTAGGCTTTACGCAGCATCATGGCCATGCGTTTTCTCTTCTCCCGAACTTCTGCAGACAACCGGGAAGCTGTAGATGACTTCGCATCTTGACCACTGGCACCAACCAGAGAGGAGAAGGTTGTGGTGACCTGCTGGAGAACCTCGAGCTGCCTGAACCTATCTGAACGTTAGGAGAGAGAGAGAGTTTGAGGACTGTTGAAACGGCTTGCAGATAAATCTGCTTATCACGATTTAAACCCATTGCAGCTGTACAGGAAATGACTTTTAATTTAGCTGTTTGGCACATTAACCGCATAACAGCCCCTTAAAAACAGTTCTATTAGTTTGTCTTTTCTAGTAGTTTTTAGCAGCTTTCAGAATGTAAAAAAGACCACAAAGGACATATAACATATCACTTTTATTAATTTAAAGGCTGTATGTAAAAACAGATTGTAATTATTAATTTTACCTTCAACAATTGTAAAAATGCACCCAAAATGCACCACTTTTTAAGAAAAACCATTGTAAAAAGTTTTACCTATGGCTTGTGCACTATATTAAGTGTTCTCAAGCCTGTTCCTTACACAAAACTAATGTATGACTTCAGATTATAGTATAGACTTCACTTACAGACTTCACTTTAGTTAGTATAGACATATAACATATAATATTTGTTTATTTGAAGGCTGTAGGTAAAAGTATTCTTCTTACAGATAGAAATTTTCCTCTCAGGCTTCAAAAATGACAAAAACCCACCATAAAACCATCATAAAAAGTAATGTCTATGGCTTTACCAATATATTAAAAGTCCTCTCAGGCCTGTTCCTTACACAAGACTAATGTATAACTTCAGATTATCGTGTCTAATTATTTAAACCACTTTAATAGTTAGTATAGACATATGAAAAATGTATTTATTTAAAGGCTTTATGTAAAAGTATTGTACTTAAAGATTGGAATGATGATTTCAGACCTGTTCCTTACACAAAACTAATGCATAACTTCAGATTATCGTGTCAAATTATTTAAACCCTTTTAATAGTTAGTGTAGACATATAACATATAATATTTATTTGAAGGCTGTATGTAAAAATATTCTTTTTAGAGATTGTAAGGATGATTTCAGGCTTCAAAATGATGAAAACGCACCACAAAACTATCATAAAAAGTGGTACTTAGGGCTTGTGCACTATATTAAAAGTTCTCTCAGGCCTGTTCCTTATAAAAAACTAATGTATGACCAGTATATCACGTCAAATTATTTAAACCACCCTAATGTTTAGTATAGACATATAACATTTAATATTTGTTTATTTGAAGGCTGTATGTAAAAGTATTCAACTTAAAGATTGGAATGATAAAGTTAGGCTTCAAAACCATAAAACTGGTGCCTATGACTTGTGCACTATATTAAAAGTCTTCTCAGACCTGTTCCTTACACAAAACTAATGTATGACTTCAGATTATAGTGTAAAATTGTTTAAACCACTTTAATGGTTAGTGTAGATATATAACATATTATATTTATTTATTTGAAGGCTGTATGTAAAAATATTCTTCTTAAAGACTGGAATGATGATTTAAGGCTATAAAAATTATGAAAACGCACCATAAAACCATCACAAAAAGTACTGGCTATGGCTTGTTCACTATATTAAAGTATTCTGAGACCTGTTCCTTACACAAAACCAATGTATGACTTCAGATTATTTTGTCTAATTAATTAAACCACTTTAATTGTTAGTATAGACATATATAATATTTATTTACTTAGAGGCTGTATGCAAAAAATATTCTTCCTAATGATTGTATTTTTCCTCTCAGGCTTCATAAAGCATGGAAATGCACCATAAAACCATCATAAAAAGTGGTGCCCATGACTTGTGCTCTGTATTAAAAGTCTTCTCAGGCCTGTTCCTCGCACAAAACTAATGCATAACTTCAGATTATCGTGTCAAATTATTTAAACCCTTTTAATAGTCAGTGTAGACATATAACATATAATATTTATTTATTTGAAGGCTGTATGTAAAAATATTCTTCTTACAGATTGTAAGGATGATTTCAGGCTTTAAAAATGATGAAAACGCACCACAAAACCATCATAAAAAGTGGTACTTAGATCCTGTGCACTATATTAAAAGTTCTCTCAGGCTTGTTCCTTATAAAAAACTAATGTATGACCAGTATATCACGTCAAATTATTTAAACAACCCTAATGTTTAGTATAGACATATAAAACCATCAAAACCATCATAAAAGTGGTGCCTATGACTTGTGCACTATATTAAAAGTCTTCTCAGACCTGTTCCTTACACAAAACTAATGTATGACTTCAGATTATAGTATAGACTTCACTTTAATACTTAGTATAGACATATAACATAGATTATAGTGTACAATTTTAAACCACTTTAATAGATAGTATAGATATACAGTATAACATATAATGTTATTTTTATTAGGCTGAATGTGAAAATATTCTTACAGATGGGAATGATCAAAAGGCATGAAAACGCACCATAAAAGTATCATAATAAGTGGAATTTAGGGCTTGTGCACTATATTAAAATTCATCTTAGACCTGTTTCTTTAAAAAAAACAATGTGTGACTTCAGATTGTATTATGTTATATTATAGTGTCTAATTAATTAAACCACTTTAATTGTTTTGTTGTCATTTGGAAGCTTCACAGTCTCTATTCACTTTCATAATGCTGAGGAAGTTGCCATTGTAATCTTGAAATTAATTTTCAGTATTGTCAAGAAGTAGCCATTATATTCTTCAGAAAATTCTTTGAGCACCACAGAAAAAACAAGTTATATGAGTCATGACATGTTTGATTAAATAACTCATTGTTATATGAACTTGAGGAAACTTGCTCACTCCTGACATCTGCATTTTCGATGTCCATTCGGTTCTGCTGAGCTTCCAGAAAGAGCTGAATGTTGATGCCACGAGCACTAGACTGGTAATTGAGAAATCGTGCTGGGATTCTTCCTGTAATGTCAGGCTCCTCGATACCGAAACCCAAATCAAGCAACAATTCCTCAGGATCATCCTTCAGTATGTTCAACACATCCATTATACTGCAATAAAAACAACAAAATCAGCGTGAATATCAACCAACCAAAGCCTTAAAGTGAATGGATGACGATTGTTTTTACTGTACTATTCTCTGACCTGACGTCAGATGGTATCGATGGAGTCGATGCAAAACTGTTCCACCTGGACTGAGAAGGAGGATCTAGAGACGACCTGTGCACGGATGACATACGCAAAAAACAAAAGGGAAGGAAATGAACCAACTCTTCCCTACACACCCAAGCCATCCTTCGCCTCTCCTCCCTTTCACCCAATTCTGGTCAGGAGGCGTTCATTGCACCATCGGTGACATTCCACCTCATGCAAACCAGCCCGGCAGCCCATGCGGTGGCATGTCAACAAATCAGCATTTGCATGGAAAATATGACTAAGGTTTCTGGCAGGTGCCTGGACATGCACATATCGAATAGACACTCACACAGTACTCCATCTGATATATAGTATATACAGACACGTGCACTCTACATATTCATGTAACGTATTGACCACCTCAGGCTGTTTTTATTTGGTGTACCATATTCTGTACATATGTAATCTAATAGTGAATAGATGGCAGCACTGATGCCAAAAGTGCAACAGTTCTTAATTATTTAATATTTAAAGAAAATTAATCCAATGAAAATGCACAAAATAATGGTACAACATTGGTTTTTGAATGATATTGAACATCTAACATGCAGTAATAGCACTAATAATCTACTGCAAGATGTGATTTCTAGCTAATTTTAAAACAAATATCTGTTTTTATCATATATTATTGGCAAGATGTCACATTTTAAGGTATAAACTGAAGCATAAAGCGAACAGAATATTAAGAGTTCTTACCTCAGAACGTCTCGTACTGCTTTGAGAGAGCGTTTCCCATATAAAGATGCTGCAGAAAAAACACAGAGGAGTTCATTTAAAGATGGAAAACATCTGTGTTTTCAATTGCACACCTCCAGACTGCCTCCCAGCAGCTATATTAGGTCAGAATTCTTCATTGTTATGTTGATGTTCTCGTCTCCTCTCATAAACAAGAGTACAGAAGGCTTCTGGCATGTTGTCAAGGACACGCTGATGTCTTCTTTAAAAGTGGACCCTGTGCCTAACTTATTTTCCTAAAGCAAAGTCTTTGTTTAATCTTTGCGCATTCCCAAGAGCGACAGTCCATTTCATTCTGTGCCTTCCATTTCTACTGTGTTACGAAACCAAATTACCTTATTCTCTACAAGGGGAGTGTCTGACAGCACGACTAACACTAGAGATTCAATGGAGCTTTGCTGGTTTTCCTAGGAAGAGAGATAAACAACGACAAACATGAAGACAGCAGTCTTAGAGGAAAGACAGACCGAGCACACTAAGCAGAAGGCAAACAATTATAGGTGGTCGACGTGAATATGACCATTCAAAAATGTTAACACGACCAGCAAGTGATGCATGTGTGTTATGCACTAATGCATCCTGTTATGTCACTGAATAACTTTGTCTTTTTTGGCTGGCCTAAGTACAGTTGAAATCAGAAGTTTAAATACTCTAAAAAAAGGAACAAAACCATTTTTAAAAAAATGTCTGATGTTAAATTGTACAAAACATTTACTATTTTAGGTCCGTTAGGATTACCTAAATCATTTACATTTGCTAAATGCTAGAATAACGAGAGCATTTTTTTTAGAGTTTTTTATTAATTTTAAGTCACTAGTTTGCATACATTTTCCTGGTATTCTTTTAGCTTTGCTTTTAAACTGTATAACTGTGGTCAAATGTTTTGGGTATCCTTCCACAAGCTTCTCACAATAGTTTAAAGGAATTTTGGCCCATTCCTCCTGACAGAATTGGTGTAACTTTTTCAGAGTCTTGCTCGCACAAGCTTTTTCAACTCTACCCACAAATTTTCTATAGGATTGAGATCAGGGCTTTGTGATGGCCTCTCCAAATCATTCACTCCTTGTCCTTAAAGCCTATTTTAAGTAATTTGGCAGTGTGCTTAGGCCCATGGTCTTTTTGGAAGACCCATTTGTGGCCAAGTTTTAATTTCCTGGCTGATGTCTTGAGATGTTACTTCAGTATTTCTACATAATGTTCTTTCTTCATGATGCATCTATGCTGTGAAGTGGACCAGTGTCTCCTGCAGCAAAACAGCCCCACAACATGATGCTGCCGCCCCCATACTTCACAGTTGGGATGATGTTCCTAGGTTTGTAAGCTTCCCCTTAAAACTTGTCCTCCAATTGTAACACTGGTCATTATGGCCAAACAATTCAATCTTAGTTCCATCAGACCACAGGACATGGCTCCAAAAATGATTCTTTTTCCCAGTGTAATTTAGCTAATTGTAATCTGGCTTTTTTGTTGATTCTGGCTTGTTGATTTTCCCATGTTGTCACACAAGAAAGCAGTGTGTTTGAGGTTTTCCTTTAATACTGTTCAACAGTTGTGACTCCAATTAGCTCAAATGTTGTCAATTAGCCAATCAGAAACCTCCAAAACCTCGACACCAGCATCTGAGCTTTTTCAGAGGCATAATAATCTTATTGTATGTAAACTTTTGACTTTCAAGAAAAGTTATAACAATTTCTCAAAAAATATCTCTCATTATTCTGCTATCAAGCACAACAAAAACAAATTTGATAATAATAATTTACTTAAAAGAGAAAAAGTTAAGTCACATTAACATCTGACTTTTTAAAAAAAAAAAAAGGTTATGTGCCTTTTTTTATAGTGTATGTAAACTTCTGGTTTCAACTGTATAAATTTCCTTGTTAGTGGAGAACAAATATTTCAAACGTCTTTGCATAAATAGTTTTTAGTACTACGATGAAACTACCTTAAGAATCTTATCTATTGTGATTATCTGTATGTTGGAACATGCCAGAGCTCAACGTAAGACTTCAAGGAAGTTTCTGTAGCAGCCCTAAAGCTAATGTGGAAGGTCAGCTCAAGATAAACCTGTTCACATTTCCCACCACCGCAGAATGTGTGCCTCAAACTCATAAGCGGGATTTTTTAGCTATGATTTAGCCTTTGGGACATGTGCCTGTTATTAAATTATAACCACAAAATGAGGAGGCATTCTTTTTATTTGAAATAGGGTATGGACTGCCTGAAAATACTGGTGGTGTTAAAACTAGCAGTATACATTGGGAGGATCTTGGGACTTGATTTGAGGTCAGATGCATTTGAATTGTGACTATATTTGCATAAAAGCAGCTCATACTTGGATGTGCACTTGTTACAGTAATCAGAGCATGCTTTCTAGCTGACAACAACAAAACACATGTAGGGATGACAGATTTGTTCACATTGGATACGGTGCATGCAGTGTAATTCTGAATGGCTTGAAAACAGTGCAGTAAACATTTAAAATGGGTGTTTACTGAACATTTGAGTTGTCCTAAAACAAAATACATGTATATATTGAACTATACCTAATCTTGTCTAAGAAAATAAATCAACTTGGGACTTGTAAACTCAAAATATGACATTTTATTGTGTCTAAATCTTGCTGTAGCTCTGACACAAGTGTCTAAGTTTGAGGTAATTAATCTACTGTTAATATTAAAATGTTTATAATACAAAACAAGTTTAAAGCTGATTAAGTGGTTCTTGTAACATGGCGTTCACACGCTTGTGTCATTCTGAACCGTTAAGATGTATTTAACTACTATGCTGTAAGCACTTTTGGAAAAAGCAAGCTCATCGCTCTCTGTCACTCTCTATTACTGTGCATCTCTATTTGAAATAATGAACCTTAGCATGCAAAAGATGCAATATGTGAACAGCCCCTTATAATACCATGCTGTAAATAGCCTTTTAGTACAGAAACCCTAATAACAGATTTTGTGTGTATCTTTTTAAATGCAAATCAGCTGCTGCTCCCCACCCCCTTTCCACAAGAGGGTGGAGTCGTTACAGCTATTGCCTTTTTTGCTCCAGCAACAAACAAAACAAAATATGTTAATGGATTTTAAAGCCTTGTCAATTTAGACAAACAACAAACAAAATATCTTATGGATTTTAAAGCCTTGTCAATTTAGACAAACAACAAACAAAATATCTTATGGATTTTAAAGCCTTGTCAATTTAGACAAACAACAAACAAAATATCTTATGGATTTTAAAGCCTTGTCAATTTAGACAAACAACAAACAAAATATCTTATGGATTTTAAAGCCTTGTCAATTTAGACAAACAACAAACAAAATATCTTATGGATTTTAAAGCCTTGTCAATTTAGACAAACAACAAACAAAATATCTTATGGGTTTTAAAGCCTTTTCAATTTAGACAAACAACAAACAAAATATCTTATGGATTTTAAAGTCAATTTAGACTCCAGATTAATGATTTCTGAGAGCACAAACAGAAATTGCACATGTGGAAAGTAAGCTGTCAGATGACACATAAACTGGCCCGGATTAAGAATTCAGAGGCCCCTGGGCACAATTTCTTGTAGGCCCCCAACCTGGCTGCACCTCTAGAGTTATAAAATTGATCTATAATATATTGCCTGCATTTTTAAAATAAATTATATACCCTACATATATTTTTAGTCTACAAAGATTTATTATTTTTAAAGCATTTAAAGCACACTTTGGAAAAAAAATACTAATAAAACTAGTGAAAATTAATGGATTTTAATATACTTGTTCAAGTTCACTGAAGCAGTATTAAAAATTTATATTTAAGGGTATTTTTAATGTATAACTTCTTCAAATTTATAATGCACATGATTTGGATATAACACCTCTTCAATCCAGTTGTATAAATCTGAGTCTTCCATAATACACACATATTAATGATTCCTACTTGTCTTCTCGAGATGAAGAGTAGGCAAAATTAATATGTAGTGGGGAAAAAAAAAGAAAAACGTGTTCATCAGATGCTGGATTCAAACTGGGTTCATAATCGATCACGTCAAAACATGTTGACATGCACTTTACGAGCTACGCCACACACACTAATGTCTGTTATGCTCTTTACTTATCTTGTCTCTGTCAATTAAATGGCGATAGGCGTGAATCATTCAACTAGCTTATTCCAACGAAGTGCGCTATTTGCACTTAAGACTAGTGTCAGCCTAAATAGACACTCCAAAATCTGAATTTTCCTCCCTCGCAGGGGCTCTAAGTCTGGGGCTGTGCCCATAATGCCCATTGGTCAATCCGGCCCTGCACATAAGGTTGCTTTAATAATAACTATCAAAAACACAGATGATTTCCCAGCAATGGGATGCGGCTGGAAGGGCATCCGCTGCTAAAAACATAAGTTGGCGGTTCATTCTGCTGTGGCAACCCTGGATTAATAAAGGGACTAAGCCGACAAGAAAATGAATGAATGAAAAACACAGATGATTATATTAAAAGCACACCAAAACAAACAAGTTTACATAATGTTGGCTGAGTAAGAAATCACATGTATCCATATATTCAACACAATCTCATTGCAATTCGTAACTTGATGTAGTATCTAATTCATATAAATTCATATCGTTTTCGTACGATGTGCTCATTCCAAATGACAACTGGGTTTTTGGTGGGGTTGGGGGGCAAGCCCTTTTTAAAACCTTACATTTTTGTATGAATGAAGTTGTCTAAATTTTATACAAATTTGCAACTTATCTGCAAATTCGTAAAATAACTGGAGAGATCAGGCTGGTGTATTAGATATAAAAATGGCCAATAATGCATACTGGGGAGAGAGTGAACAGGACCAACCTCCAAAAAAAATTTTTTAATGTAGTCTAACATCTAATTCAATTCAATTTAATTCTGCTTTATTTGTATAGCGCTTTTACAATGTAGATTGTGTCAAAGCAGCTTCACATAAATGGTCATAGTAACTGGATCAGAGTAGTTCAGTTTTTAGTGTTTAAGTTCAGTTCAGTTTAGCTCAGTTCAGTGTGGTTTGAAGTCATTATTGAGAGTCCAAACAGTGAAGAGCAAATTCATCAATGAGTAGCATAACTCTAACTCTAACACAACTATTACATTTGTTTATGTTGACTTTAACATATAGGAAGCTAAACAGAAATTAAGTTGAGTATAAAGTATAGTGCTCCACCAGAAAAGGTAGCTTGTAGGAAAGTCTTTACACTAGGTAGAGGAGTTCAAGTATCTTTGGGTTTGTTCACGAGTGAAGGAAAGATGGAACGTGAGATTGACAGGCGGATTGGTGTAGCGCAGCAACCGTTGTGGTAAAGAAGGAGCTGAGCCGAAAGGCAGAGATCTCGATTTACTGGTCAATCTACATTCCTGGTCTCACCTATGGTCATGAGCTTTAGGTCATGACCGAAAGGACAAGATCTC
This sequence comes from Danio rerio, assembly GCF_052040795.2. NCBI lineage: Eukaryota > Metazoa > Chordata > Actinopteri > Cypriniformes > Danionidae > Danio > Danio rerio. Next base: position 35,762,578 of record NC_141044.1, read on the forward strand.
GGATACAAGCAGCTAAAATGAGTTTCCTTCGAGAGTGTCAGGACGCACCCTTATAGATAGAGTGAGGAGCTCTGTCACCCAGGAGGAGCTCGGAGTAGAGCCGCTGCTCCTCCACATTGTGAGAAGTCAGCTGAGGTGGCTCAGGAATGTTTCAGATGCCTCCTGGACGCCTACCTAGGGAGGTGTTCCAGGCATGTCCCACCAGGAGGTCTCAGGGAAAACCCAAAACACGCTGAATGGACTATGTTTCTCTGCTGGCCTAAGAATGCCTCGGGATTCCCCCGAAGGAGCTGGAGGAAGAGTCTGGGGAGAGGGAAATCTGGGGTTCTCTTCTAAGACTGCTGCCCCTGCCACCCGGCCATGGAAAAGCGGTTGAAAATGAATGAATTAAGGAATATAAAGTAGACATCTTAGAGTAAGTTTTTCTGCATTAATTAATTTATCTAAGAATCTTTTTTGCCCATTACATTCATAATGTAGAAAAGCTCTAAATAAATGTATAGAATACTATAAAAGTCTGTAAACACACAATGTAAAATGTAATATGATAAGGGGTTGGTTTTCTTCCCAAACCTACTTGTTGATCCAGGAACATGTCGTTCCTGGGTAAATCATATTAAGCACGTATTTCTCGGCTTTATCTACTCCTTATCTTTTTCCATGTAAATAAAATTCATGCAGTAGCAGGTAAAGTTTCCACAGATGTGCATGACACATCTCAGACTGTTGTCCGTGAATTGTGGGACTGGATTGACTCACGCTCTGCCAGTGTTTGTGTTAGTGACGAGATTTGCCATGTTTAAAATCCAGGTTTAGCACAGGCTCTCTCCGAACACTTCAATGTAACATAGATGGATCTGTACGTAATGTTTTAATAGTAGTTAGTAATCTGGACACCAACCAATGCCACTTATTTATATCACCCATTCGTCTTGCTTCAACTGAAGTCAACCAAGCAAAACAAAAACAGCCAATGTTTACCTTCCACTCCCAGTGCCAGATCATCTTCTCCACTCTCGTTTCTTCTTATAGGTTTCACTGAAGGCAAAGCTGAATATTTTAGAATGAAGCGTGTGTGACGGTTTACACAAGTCAATAGGATCAAATTATTCCATCATCAAAAATAAAAAAAGACCAATTGAAACCATAATTGTGATTTGTTTTAGTATGTTTTTGATATTAGGGCTGCACAATATATCATTTCAGCATCGATATCGCAATGTGTGCATTCGCAATAGTCACATCGTAGGATTTGCAATGTGGAGATGGGATTATAGTTGATCAGCAATGAAGAATTTAGTGTTTTTGTACATTACATTTTATTATTCAAATACATATTATTCAAATTCCGCCCCGCGATACATTATCAATGTAGCCAAGTATCTATATTTATTTAAAGGTAAAAAAGATCTGAGTTACAGTAATCCATCAGCCTTGCACTGATATCGTTCACCGCTTAGCTGGCAGTACATAAGGTGGCGCCTCTTATAATGGTGAATCGAAAACACATCAATGTTGCAATTCGACAAAATAGACATGCTGTTAATAAAAGAAATACATCTTATAACTTTTCATTTTTCCCCCTTCATTAACAAATATCATGATATATTAAGGATGATTTATCGTTATCTGGGGTAAAATATTGTGATAATATCGTATCGTATTACTGTACCTCAATATCTGACTACTTATTTCACTTTTGTCTTTAGCATTTAGCTTGCAACTAGATTACTCTAATCAATCTAAGTTAATTTCATTCCAAATCAGGTCATCTGCCGAAATTGTATTCATATCGCAATATATATATCGCCACCTAATAATTATGAGGTTCTATCTGACATTTTTTGTCAAAATTGAGTTATTGACATTCTTATTAAATGACAACTTATTTACATTATGGGTTGTTTACATTTTAAGACTTTTTATTAAAAAAAAATGTTACAAACATACTGTTTGCTATATGAAATGCAAAACCTTTGAAGTTCAATATCTCAAAATCATTGAGAACGCAAATGGAACCTTACAATCTAAGTTGACGATATCGCAGAAAAATAAAAGGTCCCACTTTATATTAAGTGTCCTTAACTACTATGTACTTAGATCAAAAAAATAAATACAATGTACTTACTGTGATTATAATGTATTTGAGAACACTTGTGGTGCTTTTGAGTTGGGATAGAGGTTGGGTTATGGACAGGTTTGGTGGCATGGGTAGGTTTAAGGGAGGGTTAAGGTGTAAGGGATGGTCAACAGTGTATTTACAAATGTAATTACAAAAGTTAACTACAGATGTAATTACATGCATGTATTTAATCAAGCATAAGTACACAGTAAATACATGTATTTACACAATAGCCCCTTTCACACAGTGATACCGGTAAATATCCGGAAAATTTCCGGAACGACTTTACCGGTATATTCAAAAAAGCGCTGTTCACACAGGCGAGGACGTTACGGAAATTTTCCGGAAAAGAGCATTCACACATCCATTCCAAAATACCGGTAAATTCTGACATCATTCACCACAAGTGAGCTTTAAACGGCTGCGCTTGTATTTGTAAACATTTGACTAAATTACAAACTCTGTGGATGATCAATATTGTGAACAACTTTCGTAGAATCACTTTCGCATGTTGAGATGTTCATAATATGTGCGTGTGCAGGCGCTCATAGGCGCACGCAAAGCTTGAAGGTAAACAAACAACGGCTTATCATAAGCATCTCATCGATGATTATTTACACAGTTGACATAAAGAAGAACATATAAACGTGATCTGACTAACTTCTAGAAGCTAAATGTGTCTGGAAAAATATTCAAAGGCTTTTATCCTCACAAACCGCGCGGACGTAAATGCGTCTGACTGTTGTGATTGGCTAAAGCAGACGTCTCACGTCAGCACGTTCTAGACGTGCACGCGCTTATTACGGGAATCTTCCTTCTGCATTCACACAGCGCAGCATTCCGGCAAATTGCCGGTAATGTTACAACTTCTCTTTCCGGAAAATAGCCATAACGAATTTACCGGTATTTTCAAAAAGGACCTGTTTACACATACAACCTTGCCGGCAATTTTCCGGAAAGGTCTGTATGTGTGAAAGGGGCTAATAAGTACATTGTAACAAACTATTACTTCCTGTGTAAGTACATATTAGTTAAGGCCACTTAATATAAAGTGGGACCAAATAAAATAAGCAATGTCGGATTTTTTCAATATTGCGCAGCCCTAATTGATATATTTACACAGATAGGATATGAATTTGAACTGAGATGAGCACATAATCAAAAACTCTTCTAAACTTTAATATACAATACAGGAAAATTATTTTTCAAAGTTGTAATTAAAACAAAGAATATCACAGAAAAAAAGACTAATTGAAACCAAAATTGTGTTTTTTTTTTGTCAGTATGCTAGAGAGGAAATTAATATGAATTGAGATGATCACTTTATCAAAACCTCTTCTAAGCTGAAATTTGCTGTACAAGAAGATGATTTTTCTAAGTTGTAAGTTGTAATTAAATAAAAGATGATTAGAGTGAATTTTAGACATTCCTTTTTTTTTTTTACAAAATACTTTATTAGTTCATCACAAATTCAATTTATAAATTCTAATATTGTTAGAGTATGTTAATAAGTACAAGTATAATAAGCTATTATATTATATTTTTGCTTATTATGAAAGTTATTATTTGTATAAATATATATTCACAAATAAAGTCAAGTTAACACTAATAGATATTATTTTAAGTTGTGAATAAAGATTATTAGACTACATTTCATTACATATTTTTGAATGCTATTATAATGTTTCTACTCTTAAACTTTTCACAGTTTCTACATGTAATTTACTATTTGTTTGTCAAAGTTTGCAAAACTTAGTAGTTTCTAAGCTGATTTTTTTTGGGTTGCAAATTGAACGTAATTTTACCTGCAAAAGTTTCCAGAACAACCTCTGGTTTCGTATCAGCCCTAAAACAAGGAAATAAAGCTGAATTAGTGAGCATATTACGAGAAGGAAACGCATTTAAGAAAAGCATTTGAGAAAAGCTTGATCCCTCATTGAAGCCCCAAAGAGTGAGACATAAGCACTTGTGAGATTCAACTCTTACTTGGAGATAGTCATAAGCCAGCGCTCTACACTGTCTTCATCGCACTTCCCTGTTCAAAACAAAGAGGAGAAAAACATTGAAACATTCTCCTTGCTTATTTACTCTTCAATGTACTTTAAAAACAGAAAGCTCTGGATAAGCTATTGAATGACAAGGGCGTTCACTGACACTTTGCATTGGCTGTGAAGTGAGCCGTTTTTGACATGTGGATGATTCTTGAAGTTATGATTTGACCAACATTGTTAAGCAATAAGTGATAAAATTGTCTGAAATATCAAACATTTTCAGCTTTTTTTTTTTGGAAACGACTCCCCTAGAGTTAAACAGTTTTACCATTTTTAATCCATTCAGCTGATTTCACAGCAAAAAATTGTCATGATATTGTCTTGTTTTCAGAATTAGATTTTTTATTATTTTTAATTTTTATTTTATTTTATTATATATATATATTTTTAAGTTTTATTTGAAACTAGCAAAGTAATCTGCCAGTGGGGTAAGCAAAATAAAAAAAATGTTCACTTTGAAATAAGATTGTATTTTGTTTAATCCATTGGCAGATTATTTTGCTTGATTTATGGAAAAACTCACTTAATTGTGACATTATTTCTGAAAACAAGACTATATTTTTTGCTCATCTAGAAAATGCTTCCTAATTTAAGAATTTTTTTACATTTTTTTATTTATTTTATTTTATTTTTTGCAGTGTTCCTGGTCTCTTACTAGAACTTTTAGCTTAGTCTAGCATAAATCATTGAATTGGATTAGACCATTAGCATCTAACTCAATTTCATATAATATTTTCCTATTTAACTATTTTCTTATTTAAGCTTGACTCTTCTATAACTACACTGTATATAAAGACTGTTGGAAAACGAAAAGCTGCTGCTTTATAGGGCAATATGTCAAGGAACTGTATTTTCATTCTGGTGTAATAATCAAAGAACTTTGCTGCCAGAATTCTTTATGCCAGAATAAGAGCACAGTTCCTGTGTATATCAGCCTAGAAAGTAAAAATTATTAATTTTCTGTAGGTCTTCGTACACAACATAACTACAGAATAGTCAAGCCTTAAATAAGCAAATGATCAAAACTCTTTTGAATTTAAGAGAAATGCTAATGGTCTAATCTAATTCAATGATTTATGCTAAGCTAAGCTAAAAGTGTTCCTGCCAGACCCAGAGATCAGCTGAATAGATTAAAAAATCCCAAAACTCAAATAATTATCTCTATGGGAGTTGTAAAATTACACTATTTAAAAAGAAAAGTTAAGGGTTTCTTTAATCTCCATGTATAGATGGACACTAGTTAATAAATATCTCTTGCTGTACTTACTTGTGTCAGCATTAATCATCGGGGCAATCTCATATTTATCTGTTCTATTCCATCTGTTTCTGGAGGTTTGTAGAGTTGCTCTTCTAGCTGCAGATTCACTGGTAGATGTGGATGTGGTCATTATGTCTCCTTTTCAAAAAGCAAACCACGCTAGTGAGAAACACCTCATTATGAGCTCATTCTCTCTGGAAAAGTACTAAAAGATACAAATATATTTTAAACAGCTTATGGCAGCCAGCCGAATCACACCTTACTGAGGAAAGAACATAGAAGCTGAGTATTTTTTTTGTTTGTTTGTTTGTTTGTTTTTACTCTTATTACATTAACATTGAACTGGCTTAAAACAGCTTGTTTGACTTCATAAATTACGTTGAAATATAATAACTTAAGTTAAAATAACAAAACAATGTTGTAATGACAAGTGTTGCGAAAGTTACACCAAAAAAGAAAAAAGTAATTAATTAGTAATTACATATTTTCAAAATGTAATTACTTAACTAAACAATACTAAAACTCTCCATGTTCGATGAGTTTCCTCCGGGTGCTCTGGTTTTCCCCACAGTTACTGCGATATAGGTGAATTAAATAAACTAAATTGGCCATAGTGTATGTGTGTGTATGGGTGTTTTCCAGTACTGGGTTGCGGCTGCAAGGGCATCCGCTGTGTAAAACATGTGCTGGATAAGTTGGCGTTTTATTCCACTATGGCAACCTCTGATGAATAAAGTAACTAAGCCGAAATAAAATTAATGAACTAAATACTGAAAATACTCATAAAATTCAATCCGTAGACAATAGAACACTCAAAAAATATTTTTTGACTACTTATGTAAAATGAGCTAAATTAACACAATTCTTGAGGTTTTTTATTTTGACAACATAATTGTTTTATGTTTAATCCACTTAAATTTGTAAAAACAAATAAGCTAACTTAATTGGTTTGTGTTGGGAAATTTAAAGCAATTATCCAGCATTTTTTTACAGTAAATTTAAACTCTCAAAGTCTTTAAAATTGAGACATTTTCCTGGAACTTTTAGTTTATAGATAACAAATAAATACATATAAATATATATTAACACTCAAATATTAAATAATATATGTATCAAAACAGAAAATATTTCAAAGTAATTACACCATCATTTATACATACTTTATATTGATATACATTTCTAAAACATATCATTGTTTAAGCTTTAAGAAAAATATTGATAACGTCTGCATAACAATATATATATATATATATATATATATATATATATATATATATGTGTGTATATATATATATATATATATATATATATATATATATATATATATATATATATATATATATATATATAATTTCTGCTTCTGTGAATACCTTATATTATCATGAACTAATTTGTCATTAAATATTTTCTTTATCATATGCAATTGTCTTGATAAGTGCTGAATGTTTTTTATTTTATTTAAAAAGTAGTAGTTTTCAGCTAGATACTATATATTGCTTTTCTGAATTTATTTATAACTGTTGAATTCACATTAATTTAAGCTAGAACATTATAAATATGTGTAACAAAATTATCTAAAAATAAAAAGTAGTCCCTTACTTGACTTTTTTCAGCTGAAAAGTAATTTAACTACAATAATTGCACCCAACACTGGTCATGACACAATCATATGATATTTTACAGTGTACGTGTTTATTGTGCAAGCGAGCCAAACGGCTGAAACAGCACAAACACAGAAGTGCTTTACTAAATATTTGCTTGTCTCTGTGCTCTGTGAGATTTTCCTAATCCATGAGCACAATAACAACACATCACATTTGATGTAATTTAATCTAACAATGTTGCAGATGTGTGTATTTAATGATAATCCTTCACTGTAAAACCCAACAGTCAACTTGAAATGAAATCAAATGAAATGAGTGTAGTTAACTCAAAATTGACTGAAAGTTAATTCTACTCATTTGAAAAGAGTTTTGAACTCAGTGTTGAATGTAATGAGTTAATTAAATAGCTAAATACTTCAGCTTAAATGGAGTAAGTTCACAGTACTCATATAGATTAGTTTTTTAACTCAAATGGTTTGTTGCAATCGGTTTCCCTAAGCAGTTTGCGTTGCTTTAACTTGTTAGGTTTTACAGTACTCAGTTGGTTTGAGTTTTTCTGTGCTCAAATTGCCTAGTTTACTCAAATGGATAAAGTTCACAGTACTCATTAGCATTTTTCTTTACTTAAATGATTTGTTGCAGTCGGTTTCCTCAAATGGTTTTAGTTGCCTTAACGTTTTGGGGTTTAAAGTGTTGAAAATTATTATTTTAGTTTGAGCTGAATGAAACATAGTATGTATGTATGTATGCATGTAATAGTATCATTGTATTATAGTTTACATTTTTGTTTGGCTTAGTTGTGTGTTGTTTACTGTATGTGAATACACATGCAAAAACACTAACTACTAAGAACCAAATAATAATAATAGACAATAAAGTCACTAAATATTGGAGTATTACTACAAAATTAGTTTTAAAATTTTATAATGTCTAAAAAATGTGATAACATGCAAAAAATTATAATAAATAAATGAAAGATTATTAAATAAAACATTCATTACACCCTAACTTAATTATTTTGGAAATTATAAATAAAAATAATTTAACTTATTCATTTTCTTTTCGGCTTACTCCTTTTATTAATCTGGGTTCGCCACAGCGGAAAGAACCGCCAACTCATTCAACATATGTTTTACACAGCGGATGCCCTTCCAGCTGCAACCTATCACTGGGAAACATCCATACACACTCTTTCACACACATACACTTCGGACAATTTTAGCTTACCCAATTCACCTATAGCGGATGTCTTTGGACTTGTGGGGGAAGCCAGAGCACCTGGAAGAAACCCACGCCTACACAAGGAGAACATGCAAACTCCATACAGTAATACCAAATGACCCAGCCAAGGCTCGAACCAGCAACTTACTTGCTTTGAGGCAATCATGCTACCCACTGCACCACCGTGACGTAATTATAATATTATATTAATATTATACAAATTTAAATATTAATATAATATCCATTCTGACGCAGTGCCGTAATGGGTAGCACATTCACCTCACAACAAGAAGGTCGGCTGGGTCAGTTGGCATTTCTGTGTGGAGTTTGCATGTTCTCCTGAGGCAACCCCAGATTAATAAAGGGACTAAGCCGAAAAGAAAATGAATAGATATTCATTCTTATATATTAATATCAAATGATTAATAATAATGACCACCAAGCAATGAAATACATGAATAATTACTAACAAAAAATGATGAGGAGATATATTACAAATCTAAAAACTTTTTTAAAGCTTTTTAAATGATTTAAAAACAGTTTAAGACCACAAAATACAGTTTTTCAGGGTTTTTTTTACAAGTATTTTTAAAAGATAAAAAATTCAAAGCATGGAGCAACTTTAACTGTCAAAATACTTGATAGTCTGTAAAGTTACATCAACATTTTTAAAACGATGCTGTAAGTCATAATTGTACTCGACTGTCCTTGACTAATAATTTTCCTGAAGAGCAACCGTGCTTCACCACACCTGTAACTGTAATTATCGAATGTTACTAAACATCTTATTTAGCAGCTTCAGCTGTTGTATAAGGGTTAGAGCTGAAATTTGCTGGAAGGCAGATCTCGAGGAACAGGATTGAACACATCTATCGTAACACATCTATCGTTTTTGTCTTCTACTAGACAGAAACACAGACTAACAGGCGAGCAAACTTATAGGCTAGTTATTTAATTCAATAGTCATTTACAACACTCTCATATTAGCCAACATACACACAATAAAATACAAAAAAAAAAAAGGAAATCACCAAAAACAAACTTACAGAACAAATTAACTACAACGAATGAAAATGGCCCTGAAACAACCATATGATCAACAGGATCAGGTTCCAGACTGAGGTAAAGTTGGTTTTATATTCAGACATTCAGACTTTTTCATTAATATAATTTCAAAAAAGTATTCTTTCCAAATTCAAAATAGTGTAATTAGCAGCCAATTACTATCAAAGTAAATAGTCAAATAAAATAGTGCTATTGTGGTTTTCAGACCGAATACTTAAAGTACCATGGTAAAACAATATAGGGAGCATGTCACAGGTTGAGCGAATGTGCGAATATAAAACCAGCTATACCTCAATCTATTCAAGACTACTTCATTACAAAAAATAAACTTCACATTAAACATTACAAGACTACACATTTCAAAATATGAGAAGCACGAACACTCACCTGAGCGGATCCAGACTGACTGAACAGCTGCCTCAGCACGCCCGCTTTCACGCTGTTATCACTATATCAACCTGAGCTAAAAACAGAAACACACACTTCTAATTTAGTCCACATATGAGGAAAAACACAACCCGTATGCAAATCAAGCGCGAGAAAAACAACCCGAAGCACAAAAGGCGATGTGTGTGAACGCCGTGCACTGCTTTAATCCAGAG
>NC_141044.1:36102500-36115000 GCF_052040795.2 Danio rerio
TCCATAAATGTAAATTTTCAAAGAAACACCCTTGCTTTTTATTTTCTGAAAGGACTTTGATTTATATGTGAGCTTGTTAAAAGACTCTAATAATTATATTGCATGTAAAACTCTATCTTGGTGTAAATCTTTTCAAGTTTATTTGTATAGTGTTTTTTATTATTCATTTTTTTTTACGATAATTAATGTTTCAAAGCAGCTTTACAAAAGGTGAACATTATTGCATTACAATCAAATACAAATTATTATTTACCGACATAATTTTATTGCATATAGTTGATGTCTATGTGTACATGTTTAATGATGTATATTTATATATTAATATATATTATGTAACATATATCATTATACATTATTTTATTATTATATTGTGCATTAAGTGTATGTGTTGTTCTGAAAGTTCTGTATGGTTGGGATCATCTCTTTATCTCTTTGTACGAGTTGTCCTCGAAGTCCTCTAACCCTAAATCTTTAAAACTTGTACTTGTAAACCCTTTTGTCTCTGTTCATATTGTGTCTTTTTAGTTGTTCTTTCTTGCATACTAATAATAATAATAATAATAATAATAATAATAATAATAATAATAATAAATTAAAAACACTTCAATTCCCATATGAACCACCGTGTGGCGTTGTAAGATCACCGTGAATCAGGGAAATCGGCATCGGATCTTGAAAGAGTTTTGGATGTCTGACATTGACTGCAACACAATTTCACAAAGAAATTATTAGCTAATACAATCTGATTTGGGCTCCATCAAGAGTTATTCATCCTATCTGGAGACTAAATTACATGTGACAGCAGAATTACGAGCTGAGAATGGGGAGGAATATGGATTCATTTTCTCGGCTGATATGAAGTGCATAAATCCAGCAGGAGCTCGTGATAATAATGTCACCGTGAGCTCGGGTTAAAGGTCGGTTTGTTTAGTACTCAGTAGGCCGTTTCAGTAATGTATAAAAGTAAGGACTTGGAATATAAATTTCATTTCACTGTGTAACCTCGTTTTTTTTATTTTATTCGCATGACAATAGAGGTCTTGATGTGATTTCACTTGACATGTCTTGGCCCTGAACGCTCGGGAAGAATAATAGTCACTTAAATGTGCTACAATTTTGCACAGACGTTGCTCAGTTTTTTTTTTTTTAAGTATCTTATTATAGTAACAATTGTGTTTTATTTTATTTTAGGATCAGCTCTGTTTCATTTATGCTGATATTCATATTTAATAATAAAAATTACAACTGTATATTGAAATAAATGTGGTCAGTTTCAACTCTCGGTTGATAAAATATGAAAATAATACATGTAATAAATAATACTTCTTAAGAAACAAATAAGCACATTAAAATTATTTCTAAAGACTGTAATTATGCTTTAAATTCACATAAATAAATTATATTAAAAAGTAAACAGTATAAATGTTATATGAAATTTATTGTCGTTGTTTTAAGTAAATAAAATACATAAATTAAAATATTATTAGATATTTCATATAATATGATAACATAATTTATATAATAATATTAAAAACAAATAAATAATGAAAACAAATAAATATAATATAATGTGAAAAAAACTATAGCTATCTTCATAATAAAATGATAAAAATAGTTCCTTTGCTGTGCAACTTTTTGCTAAAATGATTCTTTTGATGGTTAAAATTTACATGAATGAATTACACTTAAAATATGCATGAAAGTAAACACATTTAAAATATTGAAAAATATGCATAAAAGTTTATATTTAAACTTAAAATGTATTTTAAATAAATCATATTCATACTTTTTGTTTTATGCATTATTGTCTTTAAATATTTTATTCACATAAATGCTTTTTTTATTTCTTACTCTTTAAAAAATGTTTTGCACTTGAGCAGCAATATAAAACTATTATGTATGAATATAATATGCAGATATTATATTATGCATGTAAAAAAAAGTTATATTATATTTTAATAATATTTACATTGAAATTGTTTTATTTTTTTCTGCTTTAAAAACAATCCAGCCATGGTGGTGAGAAATCATTTAGTATTTAACATTTTAGCATTAAATATTGTTTATAATATGTATTCATAATAAAATTATCAAATAATAAAAATAAAACAATGATAACAAATAATAAAATAAAATAAAATAAAACAAATAAATATAATATATTGTGAAAAAATTATCTTTGCTGTTCTTTGCACTCTTGTTATAAAGCAATGAAAATAGACCCTAAAATAATTTTATGCTTAAAATTCACAAAAATAAATGACACTTGAAATATACATGAAAGTACATATATTTAAAATACTATAAAATATGCATAAAAGTTAACTTTTAGATTTAAAATGTATTTTAAATACATCAACTTTATACTTGTCAAAAACACAAGATCAAAAGATTTTATCCAAATAATTTGTTTTCAGATAATAGCTTTTTTACTCTCTATTTATAAAAAAAACAGTTTTTTACACTTATTTAGCTGCAGTATGATATTACTATGTATGAATATAATATGCAGATATAATATTATGCATGTGAAAAATGTTAGATTATCAAAAATGAGCATACAAGATATTATAATAATATTTACTATTGTATTATGTTACATTGTTTACTATTTTAAAAAATCTCGGTGAGAAATTATTTAGTATTTTGGATTTACATATTTAATATTATTTATTTAATGTATTCACAATAAAATCATCAAGTAATAAAAGTGGTCAGCACTGTCACCTTACAGCAAGAAGGTCACTAGTTCGAGTCCCGGCTGGGTCAGTTGGAATTTCTGTGTGTAGTTAGCATGTTCTCCCAGTGTTTGCGTGGGTTTCCTTTGGGTGCTCCGGTTTTCCCCACAGTCCAAACACATGTGCTATGAGTGAATTGGACTAACTAAATTGACTGTAGTGTACGGGTGTGTGTAAATGTAAGAGTGTATGTGTGTTTCCCAGTGCTGGGTTGTGGCTGGAAAGGCATCCACTGTGTAAAATTTATAGTTGGTGGTTCATTCCACTGTGGCGAACTCTAAAATAGAGACTAAGTTGAGGGAAAATGAATGAATGAACTATAATATTATGTAAAAAACATGTCTTTGCTGTTCTCTCAAGCAAAAATAACCAAAGCAGTCCCTTCACTGCAAACCTTCCATGCTTAAACATCAACAGCTCAGAATCAATCAGCTCGTCCCTCACGAAAAACTCTCTATTTGTTCTCCAGTTAATCTCAGTGCTGTCTAAGCGAAACAATTACAATATTAAAGAGATCCAATTACCGATTTTCCCTTTCCTACCCTCCCAGTGGCTTCTCTAAGTGCAGGTGAAGACTCTGGGATCAGCTCTGGGATAAGTGTTTTGCTCAGGGCCACGGCAGTGACAGGACAGCAATGGGATTTCAGGAACTCTGGGTCACCCTTACTTCAGATAGCACTTGCGGTAAATCCCACATTACTACAGTGTTTGACTGCTTTCTGCTCCTGAGAGCCAGAGGAAGCTGGAGGTTGAATGAATCTCTCATTTGCAGTGTTGGGCATGTTCCTTTAAAAGAGTAATTAGTTATAGTCAGGACTTGACATTAACTTTTTTGATCACCAGCCACTGTGACTAGTAGACTTCCAACATTACTAGCCACTCACCATTTTCACTAGCCACACTTTTGTTGTTGGGATAATATATTTTATATCCATAATTTGACATGCTAAAATTACTTGATTTAGATTGTGTGTTTTTCCACATGCCTCCTCATTAATTTTCCCTTTCCCTTTCAATTCAAAATGAATTATTTACCTAAATTTATCTCTGACCACACCAAAATAAATAAATATTTCTTAGCCACACATTTTAAAAGTGTCAAAACCAACAAAACATAGCTGTTTACATGCTAATTCATCAAAACTTTTCTTTAAAAAAATTTACATTTAAAAAAAGATCTATTATCATGCATTTAAAATATGCACAGTAATCTGTTCTGGCTAAAGGTCCAAGATCATCAGTTAACTATAAACAGGGAGTTAATCTACTACCAAAGCAAGTTGTTGCAAAAAAAAAAAAAAAAAAGATAATAAAACTAAATTAACAAAAATAACAGTAAGCAAAAGTAAGCTGGTAAAAAACACGCCGTGTGTGATAATGAAAGGATGATCACACACACACAGCTAATGTTACAAAAGTATATATATATATATATATATATATATATATATATATATATATATATATATATATATATATATATATATATATATATATAGTTAGAACCTGAAGTTTACATTCACTGTTCAAAAAGGCACATCATCATTTTTTTAAAAAGTCAGATGTTCATGTGACTAAACTTTTTCTCTTTTAGGTAAGTTAGGATTATCAAATACGTTTTTGTTAAGCTTAATAGCAGAATAATGAGATATTTTTAGAGAAATTGTTATAAATTTTCTAGAAAGTCAAAAGTTTACATACAATAAGATTATTATGTCTCTGAAAAAGCTCAGATGAGGGTGTCAAGGTTTTGTAAGTTTCTGATTGGCTGACAACGTTTGAGTTGATTGGAGGCACAACTGTTAAACAGTATTTAAGGAAAACCTTAAACACACTGATTCCTTGTGTGACAACATAGGAAAATCAACAAGCCAGGATCAACAAAAAGCCAGATTACAACTAGCTAAATTACACTGGGAAAAGGGCTAATTTTTGAATACATGACCTGTGGTCTGATGGAACTAAGATTGAACTGTTTGGCCATAATGACCAGTGTTACAATTGGAGGACAACGGGGAAGCTTACAAGCCTAGGCACACCATCCTAACTGTGAAGTATGGGGGCGGCAGCATCATCTTGTGGGGCTGTTTTGCTGCAGGAGGGACTGGTCCACTTCACTACATAGATGGCATCACGAAGAAAGAACATTATGTAGAAATACTGAAGTAACATCTCAAGACATCAGCCAGGAAATTAAAACTTGGCCACAAATGGGTCTTCCAAAAAGACCATGACCTTAAGCATACTGCCAAATTAGTTAAAATGTGCTTTAAGGACTACAGAGTGAATGTTTTGGAGTGGCCATCACAAAGCCCTGAACCCAATCATATAGAAAATTGGGCAATGTTGAAAAAGCTTGTGCGAGCAAGACAGCCAACAAATCTGACTCAGTTACGCCAATTCTGTCAGCAGGAATGGGCCAAAATTCCTCCAAGCTATTGTGAAAAGCTTGTGGAAGGATTCCCAAAACATTTGACCAAAGTTATACAGTTTAAAAGCTAAAAAAATACCAAGGCAATTTATGTAAACTTTTGACTGTCTAAAAATTAATAATTTAAAAAAAAAAAAAAACCTCGATACCACATCAATTAAAAAATTTAATATGACATCTACTCAGTTTGATCAAATATTTCTTGACTAAGTATGATTATTTGAATATTTTCCACTTATTTCAAATACGGCAAGCTGGGCAAATATGTAGCTGATATACAGCTATATCGCATTGCTATGAGTGTGATAATTTGTTATGTCTTATAATTATGCCTCTTAAGTTGAAACCTTTTATTTCAAAATTCTAAATAATTTTGACTTTTTATTATTTATTAATTCTTATACAATAAAATAATAATAATAATAATAATAATAATAATAATAATAATAATAATAATAATAATATGCGTTTGTAAGAAGTGGAGTACTGATTCATTCAAATACTTGTAATCATTTGTGTGTGTGTGTGTGTGTGTGTGTGTGTGTGTGTGTGTGTGTGTGTGTGTGTGTGTGTGTGTGTGTGTGTGTGTGTGTGTGTGTGTGTGTGTGTGTGTGAATTATTGACTTAACACAGTACCTTTTTTTTTTTGGGAGTGATTTGCTGCCAAGTGTGATGCGGCTGAGATGAGAATCCGCACCTCCAAGTCCGAGGCCATGGTGCTCCACAGGAAAAAGGTTGTTTGCCATCTCCAGGTTGGAGCAAAGTCCTTATCCCAGGGGGAGGAGTTCAATTATCTTGGGGTTTTGTTCACGAATGAAGGAAGGATGGAAAGTGAGATTGACAGGCAGGTTGGTGCAGCAGTCAATGTACTGATCCGTTGTGGTAAAAAGGAGCAGAGCCAAAAGGCAGAGTATATTCCTACTCTCACCTATGGTCATGAGCAGGGCTTAAGTTATGCCAGAACACGCCGGATCCGGCACCTCTGAAATCTGATCTGGCATCTCATTTTACCTATCCCCCTCCTCACCCGTCCTCCTCCCATGTTCGCTGTTCACTTTTACTTTCTTCCGCAAGACCCCAACTCTCTTCACTTTCATCCGTGACAACCAACTCCCACCCCGGCTCTTAACTTAGGTCCGTGACACCCCTCTGCTATCCAACGCCCAGCTATCATCCCCGTACCTCAACTCCGCTTGCTCCCCGCTCTCCACTTTCGTGCGCGACACCTCTACATTCCCGACTAGCATGCCAGTTCCAGGACCTCGCGATTTACAAATTAAGCACTGGTCATGAGCTTTGCGTCATGACTGAAAGGACAATAACTGGTATACAAGCGGCCGAAATGTGTTTCCTTTGCAGGGTGGCCTTATGGATTGGTTGAGGAGCTCTGACACCCGGGTGGAGCTCGAAGTAGAGCCGCTGCTCCTCCACATCGAGAGAAGTCAGCTGAGGTGGCTCAGGCATCTGTTTCCGATGCCTACCTAGGAAGGTGTTCCATGCATGTCCCACCAGGAGGAGACCTCGGGGTAGACTCAGGATACACTGGACAGACTATGTCTCTCGGCTGGCCTGGGAACGCCTCGGGATCCACCCGGAGGAGCTGGAGGAAGTGTCTGGGAAGAGGGGTATCTGCGGTTCACTCCTAAGGCTGCGGCCCCGGAAAAGCGGTAGAAAATAAATGAAAGAATGTTTTATTGGAGACAGTTGACAGCAACGTCTGACTCAGAAAACTGTATAAAAATAATTATTTGACACAAAAGACACCACCTAAACTATATTTCTAAAAATCCTGTACAAATAAATCCCCCTGGAAATCAAGCATGGTGAAAAAGGAAGCAACAATCGCTCTTCGATTCAACAACACACGTGTGATTTCCTGTGGCGTGGCCTGCGAATGACCCCATTCCTCCAGCACTGTGAGGCCAGGAGTCATTACAGCCTGTGCACTGATTAAAGGCTGGAAAAAGCACATAACAGATGATCTGTGTGCGCTTTAATACACTTCAGGTCGGTGTATGAGTGTGAGACGGGCTGTTCTGCAGCAGATAAAGGTCAGGCGTTGTCACTAAGATGTTGTGGGTTTGAGTGTGAAGAGCAGATCTTTTAAAAGGTCTCGCGGGGGGTTTGTGTGCAGATGACATCTCCATTAAACCTCTGCGTTGAGGATGTAGGTTCATATTCTGTGGCTTCGTCATATATAGAGGTCTCACATCATCCACATGAGAACAGGGACGCTCACTATTAGCTCACTATTTTATATATATATATATATATATATATATATATATATATATATATATATATATATATATATATATATATGTACTTCTGCAAAGATAATGTATAAAAATCAACCCTGACCCTTTGCACTCTTGCATTCCCTAAATTCAATGCACCACTTTCACAAAATGCATTCAGCTGCTGTTGTGTACAGAACAATCATGCATATTTTACATTAATACAGTACTGCGATGAAAAAAACAACATCCTTTCGCTTTCATAATTGCTTGTGCATCCACTAGCGCTCAAACATCTGACAGTGTCATGCAGATACATAATAATATCTGAGGACATTTGAGGATAACTGAAGCTTCACAGACTCCTGTGAGACTGGATTGAAAGATGAAGATGAAACTGTGCAGATGTGAGGATTTGATGAGCAGAGAAGTTTGTGGTGAGGTACTGACAAAAAAAAAAAGCATTAATATTCACTCTGTTATCATTAAATCATACTGGTTTAAAAACGTACATCATTCCCCTGCCGAGTCAGTCAGATCGCTGATTCGTGTTTGCCTTAAAGGGCACTTTGAAGTGTGTTTGACATGAGCTGCGGTGAATTTTAATGGCTGTTTTTTATTTCAACCTGATTGACTTCCTGCATTTACTGCACTTGATTGCTGGAAGTTTTCTGAAAGAACAAACTGAAACTAGATTGAAACCTTGAGAACAAGAGCAAATAGAGAGCTAAAACATCACATCAACCTGCGATTACACTACAAATGCATCCTCAGCTCTTTTAAATCAGAGCTTCTCCATTAGTTTTGTCTCAGGATACAGATGACAATGGAATAAATAATCAATCTTGCATAAAACAGTACTGATCTGCTGATGTGAATTGCTTTTTTAACCCTGTATTGTTTTTTGTTGTAAGGTCGATATATATCAATCAAACATTAAAAAAATGTGTTAAAGCAGTGTTTCTCAACTGGTGGGTTACGACCCAAAACTGGGTCGCGGGAACATTTTCAGTGGGTCACTGAGTGTGTGGTAAAAAAACAACAAAAGTTTAATTTTTAAGTTGTTTTGACTTTTATTTTGAAATGCGTGCATGACAACCCTACCGTTTGACATGTGAAATTTCATTTATTTATAGCAACAAATATGTCGAAGCGCAAGTATGACCCTGAATATGTAAAGTATGGTTTCACATATATTGACGACAAAAAAGACTTAAAACCTCAGTGTGTCATAAATACCGAGGTGCTTTCACAAGAGAGCACGAGACCTTCTAAATTAAAACGACATTTAGAAACCAGACAACATGTTTTATTAACAGTTCAGTTTATGTAATGGTAACTGAACCTTTCCTTTCCTAACCACTGTTTACAATATTTGTCATTTTTACTTTGTAATACAGGTATTTCTATAATTTGATACATTTTGTTAAATGACAACAGTAAAATATTGTAAGTCTGGGTGATGTTCTTATGATTTATCTGTCACTACTTTTGTATGTTAACAAATAAATACAGATTAATTATAATTAATACCTAAAATTGTATTATAGTTCCTAAAAATTTGGTTCGCGGCTTGATGACCATGTAAAAAAGTAGGTCCCATGCAGGGCCGGAGTGGGACTCTTTTTCAGCCCTGGAGTTTCAAGCCTTAGAGCGGCCCACCTCAGTTCACCACTGACTATCCTAAAATAAGGTCATTTCCAATTCAGTTCCTAATTACACTATCACGTCTTTTTTTGAGAAAACAGCTGTTTTAGAACTTCAAATGTTCAACAACCCTTACAGTATTATATGTCTTAACAATAAAAATGAAAAAAAAAAAAACATTACTCAGACCGAACCCAGGTTGGCTGCGTCATATCCTAACGTGCTAACCACTGTACCACAACAGCTTTGTGTTGCATGGTGACTTATCTAGTTAAATCATCATTAACCTGCAGGCTGCATCCTGCTCACAAGGCTACGAGAAAATAGATAAAAAGAGCAGAGCTGCAGTAAAATAATGAATAAGAAGGCTGTAATCAAGTAAATAAATAAATTATATTTAAAAAGTGTGACTGCTGAGAGCAACAGATTCTGGAGCTAGGAACACCGGCCCTCGCGGCCAAAAAACGGACCGGCCCACCGGGAATTCTCCCGGTCCTCCCGATTAGCCAATCCGGGCCTGGTCCCATGGCCAAACCAGTTGAGAACCCCTGTGTTAAAGGGCACCTATGATGAAAATAATCTTTTGGAAGCAGTTTGGACAAAACTTTGTGTAGTAGTGATGCACGGATGGTGGTTATATCCGCGGGCACTGCGAATAATCCGCAGGTGGGGTGGGTTGGGTAATAAAGAAGTACATTATGATTAATTGCGAGTCGGTTTGCGGGTGAATGTATCGGGACATGGCAGTGGACCAGCGAAAGAGAAGAGAGTGGGCTTTGCAGAATGGGAAGATGAGACAAAATAATGGATGAACTGTAAGACTATTGTTCAAAGTTTCAGTTAGAGGAGTCATCAGAGGAAAATCTGCTATCGTCTGGGAGAAACAAGATCGCTTATTTATATAACTGCAGCGCCTTGCTAAAGAATATTGTTCGTTCCTACATCAAGCGGTGAAAGTGAATGCTCATTCAGTGCAGCTGGCCATGTTTTGGAGGCGAGGCGGAATTGCCTGTCTTTAGGCATAGTAGATGCTGTTCTGTTTTTGCACAGTGCAATGAAAAAGGCCAAGTAAACACAACTAAGCTGCCGTTTAGGCTGAAGTGGCACCCTTTTTGTTATCTTGTTCCTGTATCTGTTGAAACTAAAATGTCCTATTTTCACTTTCTGTTTTTGAAAATGAAGAAAATGTTGTCCAAAGACAAACTTTTGTTTGTATAAATAAATATTCATGTAAAAACATTTATGATTAACGTAGGCTTTTATTTTACTAACAGAGATGCGCAGATTAGCTCAGATTAGCTCACTGAATCTGCGGTTAATATCTACGGTGACCTATTATTATGCCTAAAACAAAGAATTAGAAATATTAAAGTGACGATCGGGTGGGGATATACAGTTGAATATATAGTCAGAATTATTAGCCCCCTTCAAATAGTTTTCTTCTTTTTTAAATATTTTCCAAATGATGTTTAACAGAGCAAGGACATTTTCACAGTATATCTGATAATATTTTTTCTTCTAGAAAAAGTCTTATTTGTTTTGTTTCGGCTAGAATAAAAGCAGTGTTTAATTTTTTAAAAGCCATTTTAGGGACAAAATTAAACTGATATTTAACTGATAGGATCCTGATAGGAAATAGGATCCAAATCCCTCCCATGTATACATAATATATATATATATTAGCATAGCCCAAATATAATTTTTTTTCAGTGAATACATAAAAATATAAAATATAAAAAAATATACAAAAAATTATAATTTTCGTTTTACATTAAATTTAAAAATACACAAAACACAATTACAAATATATTGAATTATGTTTCTTTTATTTCCTTTTTTAAAATCATGGTTTTACAAAAATATTGAGATAATGTACCATTTGTCTTTAAATTGATCAAAAACGACAGTAAAGATATTTTTGTAAAAAAAAAAAAAGCAAACAATTAGATTCCATTAAAGTTGCTTGAACTTTATATTATTAAACTGATGAGATTCAATGTATCAAATATACTGTATTTACTTAAAAACAAAATAATTTAATTACAAAATTAAGTGTCAATCACTTTCACATGACGAATGTAAATCTATTTATTTAAATGTCTAATTTTAGTTGTTCACTAAATACACTTTAGTTTGTCCTGTAAAAAAATGTAAATAGTGGAGACATGTTTCCATCATGTGGGAGTGTTATACTAATACACCAGTAAGTTAAGCATCACTTTTCTTCACACATACAATGTTAAAAGATGGCAGTCTAAAGAAGTTTGTTTGTCTGTTCACAGATCTTCAACCCAAGCACATGCTCAACACTTCAACACAACACAAACAAAGCCAAAAACACCAACAAAACAAAGTTTTAAAATACAGAGGCATTAACAAGTCTCCTTATTTTTTTTTATCTTGCTATGAAACTCATATTAACACATTTTCTCCCCACATATTCTGTCCTGTGCAAGGCATGACTGGAAGTGTGAAATTTATTTTGAGCTAACTGATCAAAACTTCTTCTTTCAAACTTAAATCTTCAAATTCAGCCAGTCAAGAACCAACTCAATCAAACATTCAGTCAGTTAATCAGTAAGTGAGTCAGTTAGTCATGAGTGTTGGGTGTAGTTAGTCATAAGTAATTGTAGCTACTGTAGTACTTTTTTAGAAGTGTATTTTAACAGTACTTAGCTACATTAGCTGATGAGCAGTTTGAAAGTAGCTTTCCTAACACTGTCACTCAGGCATGAATGAATGAATTAAACGGTCTGTCAGTCAACTAATAATTGATCTTTCGTTCGGTTGTTCAGTCAGTCAACAATGAATGAATGAATGGGTCGGTTGGCCTGTCAGTTAACGGTCAATTGATTGGTTATCATTCAAATAATCAGTCAATTACCAATCAAATAATCTTTAGATTATCAATCAAATAATTGGTAAATTACTAATAAATTTTCCGTCGATAATTAATCAAATATTTGGTCAATTACCAATCAAATAATCGGCCGATTAACAATCAAATTTTCAGTTGATTATCAATTAAAAAATGGTCGATTATCAATCAAATAATTGGTCAATTATCCAAAAAAATGTTGATTATCAATAAAAAAAAAATCGGTCGATTATCAATCAAATAAACAGTCGATTATCAAAAAAAGGTTGATAATCAATCAAATAATCGGTCGATAACCAGTCAATTATGAATCAAATAAACGGTTGATTATATATATAAAACTGGTTGATTATTAATCAAATAAACGGTCAATTAAAAACGGTCGATTACTAATCAGATAATCTGTAAATTATCAATAAAAATTTGTTCTATTATCAATCAAATAATCAGTCGTGGGTGGGTGGGTTGTTTGGCCAACCAACCATCCATCCCTCCATCCATCCATCCTATTGGTTGGTCGGTCAGTCAATCAACCAACCAACCAAGCAACCAACCAACCAACCAACCAA
>NC_141044.1:36630000-36675000 GCF_052040795.2 Danio rerio
GCGGTCACACTAGGCTTTTCCTCCCACTGACTTCCATTCATACGCACACGAATGCGTCGGATCGGAAACATAGGGTCATGCATCAAGTTTCGGTGCAAAGTTAAAGATTGGTGAACTCTGACCTGCGAAATCGCATCACTTGACTGCGTGAGACCAATCGAGGATCAACACATGACCTCTCTGTACAGAAATGTAAAATATGGAGAAATCGCTCGCTTTTTAAATGTCTAATCATCTTGTTTAATCCCGCCCCTTTTCGCAGTGCGGCACGACAGAATTTCGCACACAAACTCTAGTAGTCTGCTTTACCAGGTATACTTGAAACATCCAGGCAGGTACGTTGAGGCAAACTGGAGCTAAACCCTGCAGAGACACCGGCCCTCCAGAACCGAGATTGGTGACCCCTGCTTTAGTATGTTCTTGTGAAAAGAACAGTATTCATTTCTTTGAAAGTGATGGCATCACAGAAAGGGAGGATCTTAATGAAATCTGAATGTATCTTAAAGGGACAGTTCACTCAAAAATAACAATAAATCACCATTTACTCACACTCTAGCTGTTATAAACTTCTTCCTTCTGTTCAACATAAAAAAAGATTTTTAAAAAGCAGCTATTGACATCCCTAATAGGAAGAAAAACAATTTTATGGAAGTCAATAGCAGTTTTTTTTCCAGCATTCTTCAAAATATCTTCCTTTATATTTACCAGAAGAAAGGTGAGTAAATATGACAGGATTTTCAGTTTTGTGTGAACTGTCCACGCAACTTAAAGGGCATCTGCTGCATAAAAATATATGCCATAGTAATTGGTGGTTCATTCCGCTGTGGTGACCCCTGATAAATCAGGGACTAAGCTGAAATATAGTAAGTAACCTGTCAATTTAACACCAGGTGAAATCAGTTGTGTCCATACTGATCAATTAGAGTGCGTGCCTAAGTGTAGAAACTCACTTTTAATCCCATCCAGGTCAGCGGAGGCGAGGGTCCGTGCCTCATATTCATCAGTGGGGATGCGCTGGTATTTGGCCTGTTCTGTCCCTGTCATGTTGCCTGTTCGGCGTCTTTCCTGCAGGTCGTAACTGCGACTCGACACACGGGGAATAGAGCCGTGTTCAGCAGTGCTCGGGGATGCAGGAGCCGCTTCAGACGCTCTATGAAAAGAAAAAAGAAAAAAAATAATAATAATAAAAAAAGAATGGTGTCCAGTAGGTGAATTTCTTCATAATGCATAAATGCTTTTCTTACTAGAAGTTTTTGTGTTGATTTTATTTGTCCAAATATCTAAAAATTCTGAAAATCAAGAAGCATTTTAGACGAACAAAAATATTGTCATTTTCGGGAAATAATCACCAGAAATCAAATGAAGCTTTTCCTTAAAACAAGCTAAATAATCTTCCAATGGGCCAAGCTAAATAATATGGTCTTTACTTTTGAAAGAAGGTTATTGTGCTAACCCCACAGGCATATTATTTTACTTGTTTTAAGGAAAAACTCACTTAATTGTGATACATTATTTATAAAAAAATAACTTTTTTTTTGTACTTGTCTAGAAAAATTAAAAAAATACATAAATAAATAAGCACACACTCACAAAGCTACACTGCCAAAAAAAAATATTTTAAAGATTTTTTTTCTTGTATCTTAAAAATATCAAGAAGTTTTTTCTTAAAACAAGCTAAATAATCTTTCAATGGAGCAGCAAAATTATTTTTTATAATTTTTTAAAAAGGCAAAAACAATATTATTTTACTTACTTTTTACTTTAGCAGAATATTTAGCTTGTTTTAAAGAAAACCCCACAAAAAAATTTGACTTATTATTTCTGGGAAAATATTTATATATTTTCCTTTTCAAGAAAATTCTTCTTGATTTTTAATTCGTTGTTGTTGTTGTTATTGTTTTTTAGATATTTTGGGCTAGAAGCAAGACAATAACTCTGCAAAAATGTCTTCTTGCTTGGTGTAATACTAATGCGATACAATTGGGAAATAAAAGGTACAATTATTTAGGGCTTAGTTATTGCACAATAAATTGTCAGAAATTTAGCATGTTGAAAAAAAATATTATGCAGCGTCCAACGTTCAATTTTTCTGAAATGTATTTATTTATATTTTTAAATAGTTTAAAATGCTTAATAAAATACAGCATGCTTTGACTTTCTTGATTTTGAAATATTTCTGTTTTACATCACAAAATCTTAAAGCATTTTGGATTTAGTTTGTAATAAATTCAAATCTTCATAAGCACTTAACATATTATTCTAGTTTTACAATGTTAAATATTAAACAGGCATTAAAGTTAAACATGCATTAAAAACATTTATAGGAAAATTAAAAATGTAGCGCTTAATGATAAAATAAAATCTACCAAAATATACTCAATAAATAAGCTTAATTTGCATTTTGTCTGTTCACAAAAAATAAGATGCAAAATGTTTAAAATTATGCAGCACAAATTATTCAAGTTTACTCAATCATAATGTGAATTCATAGAAACATATACGCACTTCATAAGATAAATTTAATTTAAAATCACTTTAAGACCATACAGAGTAAAGGGTGCTCTAATTCTCTCCCAAATAATATCATTCACAGATGTGAATATATAAAAAGTTTTGCATTCAATTTTGGAACACAGAACCCCCCACAAAAAACCTTACCTGCAGTTTATCTTGAGTTGTGTTTTGAACGATAAAACACTAGAAATGAAAAGTCCCTGTCATTGATCACTTCACAGGAGAACAGAAGTCAGTGTATGTAGAGAAATGTAAAGAGAAAAGGGACGGCGAGAGCTTTATAAGGTTACTGAAGTTTACGGCTGAATGATGTAGACAGTGCTGATGGAGAGCTGATGCCCTGCTGCTCTTTTAAATAACTGGCACTGGGAAACCAATGGGTTGTGTGTGTGTGTGTGTGTGTGTGTGTGTGTGTGTGTGTGTGTGTGTGTGTGTGTGTGTGTGTGTGTGTGTGTGTGAACACTGACGTTTGGTTTACAGTAAACTACCAGAAACACTGGATACGACCAGCATTTCAGAAGAGCACATAACAAAACTGAAATTGTCAAAACAATGAGACGGCAACTTCTCCTTCAGAGAGAACACTTCAAACAAAGTTTCCAATAAAAACACAAGTCCAGGTCATATTTCACAGCAAAAACTATCACACTCAACTGCATGAAAAAAAAGAAAAAAAGTTGATATTATTATTATTTATTAATATCATAGAATTTCTCTGTGGAGTTTGCAGGTTCTCCCAGTGTTCGCGTGGGTTTCCTCCAGGTGCTCCGGTTTCCCCCACAGTCCAAACACATGCACTATAGGTGAACTGGATACACCAAATTGGCCGTATTGTATGAGTGTGTGTGTGAATACTAGACTGTAAGGGTGTTTCCCAGTACTGGGTTGCAGCTGGAAGATTCCGATGTTTCTTGTTTGTGTATCCATTGTGGAAAACACTATTTACCATACATCTATGTAAATTTGGAAGCATAAAATAAATAAATATTTTCTAGGCCACACTTTATTTTAAATGTACAATTCCCGCTATTAACAAAACATTAACAGCTAGTAAGGTAGTAGTTGATTTTAGCCAATATTAGGGACGTAAAATAAGACCAAACATTATAAGTGCTCATAAATAGTTGATATCTTAATAAAAGGCAGGTAATAAGCCAGTAGTAAATACTGCAAATTCATTTCTGTCTTTTTGGCAAAGTCCCTTTATTAATCTGGGGTCACCACAGTGGAATAAACCGCCAACTTATCCAGCATACATAGCGGATGCAACCCATCACTGGAAAACATCCATACACACTCATTCACTCCCATACACTACGGACAATTTAGCTTATTCAATTCACCTATAGAGCATGTCTTTGATCAGTGGGGAAGGAACCCAGAGGAAACCCACACCAGCACGGGGAGAACATGCACAACTCCACACAGAAATGCCAACTGACCCAGCCGAGGCTCGAACCAGCGACCTTTGTGCAGTGAGGTAACAGCACCACCCACTGCGCCAACATGACACCCATGGTGTAAATTGTAACTTAATAAAATTAATGAGTACGGTAACACTTTAGTTTAAGTAATTCTTTAATACTAATATAATTTTGTTAATTTATTAATATTTTACATTTATTAATGTCACTATTTTCATGATTTAACAAGTTACATTCTCAGTACTGTTTTGCATCTGTTTGATATCAGATTTTCATAATTTGGAAAAAAAAAATTTAATTGAAGGAAAGAATGAAATTAATAAATGAAAGGCCGTACATAAAAAAAATGACTAAAACTTATTTTAATCAATGTAATAAAACTGTATTATTATTATTATTATTATTATTATTATTTAATTATTTATTATTAATATTTTATTTTAAATAATGAAATAAAAAATAAAATCAAATAAAAATAACTTGAATTTTTCTTTTTTAATATAATTAAAAATAATAAAATGATAAAATAATCAAATATTAAATACATTTAGTCTACTTTTCTCTTATTTTAATTTCTGGTGTAAAAAAAATAAAATAATTGAATAAAAAGTGACGAGTTTGCTGCTCAGCTTTCCGTGATTCACCTTACTACGGTTTATTTAATAGTAAAAACCCTTTAAATCAAGCTCCATAATCACTGAAAAAAATATAAAAATGTAGTTTACAGTAAAAATTAACTCCAGTAAAGACGTCCTGTGGTTACCATTTGAAAAGTTAGCATTTGAGTGAATGATGACTTTTGGTCGAGGCTTTGCCTCCAAGTAATGACATCATGAGGTGACGCACCAGCAATATTTCAGTGAATGTGTACAGTATGTATGATCCAGTAGAGCAGGACTCACTCTGTGGATGTGCTGTCTTGAGGCTCTGAACACACAGCAGTCGTCGGCACGATCAATATTCCTCGCGTGGGAACAGGATCTGACGTCTCAGGGGTGGAAACATGAGGGTCATCATCTGACACGAAGAACTACACCAGAGAAAAATGACAAAAGTAATGCATAATATAAGGTATTGTAAAGCACCGACTTCACATGTAGAGTCTTTAGACATCAATGCATCATCATGAGCAACAGGTGTTCATTTTGTTTTGCCTGCATGTCTTAAAGAGCCGGAAAACGCTGACTTTGTGATTTTACTTGTTTGTTTACCTGAACGTTGTCTTTTCTGTCATTGTCTGTTGTCGGTGCTGGAGTGACACTCTGGTTTTCTGCAGACTCTTCTTCCTCCTCTTCCTCCTCATCTTCACCTTCCTCGATGGCCAGAGCACCGCTGGGGCTTGAACACACTTTGTGGGGTTTGCTGCTGCTCCGTCTCCTCTTCCTCCCACTCTTCTTCCTCCTGTTGTCTCCAGGGAGTTTGGATAGAGGGTGATGAATGTGATGGGAGGACTGACGGTGATCTGGAGGTTATTATAACAGAGTTTGAATTTTTATATATATATATATAAAAATTCAATGCAATAAAGCTGAATGAAATGCAATATAATCCAGTGCAATGCAATGCTGTGAAAATAAAATACACTAAAATACAATGCAAATAAATGCAATGCAATATAGTGAAATGCAATACAATTAAAATACAACCAAATGCAATGCAATAGAATGCAATGCAACAGAATCAAGAACAATGCAATTTAATGGAATGCGATCGAATGCAATAAAATAAAATGCAATTCAATGCTATGCAACGCAGCAAAAGTAATGCAGTTAAATACAAACAAATGCAATGCATTAGAATTTAGAGCAATGCAATAAAAATGCAATCGGATTGCACTTTGCTGCATTGCATTCAGTGTAATGCAATAAGATAAAATGCAATTTAATCCAATGCAATCAAGTTAAATACAAACAAACGCAATGCATTAGAATCCAGTGCAATGCAATGCAGCCAAGTGCAATGCAATAGAACGAAAAAAATGCAATAAAATGGAATGCACCATAAGTTGCAAAGCAATCCAGTGCAATGCAATATATTGTAAAAACATTGCAATGCAAAAGAATGCAATGCAATATAATGTAATGCCAAAATTGCAACGCAGCAAAAGTAATATCAAATTCTATACAAACAAATGCAATGCAATAGAATCCAATGCAACAGAATCCAGTGCAATACAATATGCAAAAAAAATGCAACAGAATGCACTGCAACAAAAAAAGCAATCATTGCATTAGAACCCAGTGCTATGCAATCAAATAAATTGCCATGCAACAAAATGCAATAAAAATGCAATACACTAAGTTATAAAATCAAATTAAACGCAAGCAATCCAGCGCAATGTAATAAAATAAAATGCAAAAACATTGTAATGTAAGAGAATGCAAAGCAATATAGTGTAATGCAATAAAATAAAATGCAATGCAGCAAAAAGTGACGATATTAAATTAAATATAAACTAATGCACTAGAATCTAGTGCTATACAATAAATTACAACAAATTGGAATGTAATAGAAAGCAATAAAATAATATGCAATAGAACAAAAACTCAACGATGCAAAAGCAATAGAATGCAATAAAATCAAATGCAATAGAATGCACTGCAACAAAATGCAATCCGATGTAACACAATAAGATGAAATGCAATGCAATAAAATGCAATCAAATGCAATGCATTACAATCCAGTGCAATGCAATACGATAAAATGCAATGCAGCAAAATGCAATGAAAATGTGATAAAATAAACTACAAATGAAGAAAAATGCAATGCAATAGAATGCAATGCAATGCACCAAAAGTTATAATACCAAATTAAATGCAAGCAATTGAGTCCCATGCAATAAAATAAAATGCAAAAATATTTCAATGCAAGAGAGTACAATGCAACAAAACGAAATGCAAAAAAAGAAAAACCTAAAAAAATACAATCGGACAAAATGCAATGCAATAGAAAGCAAATGGAATACAATTCAATGCAAAGTGATAGAATTCAACGCAATAAAATGCCATGCAAATATGAAATCCAATAAAGAAAGAAAGCAATGTAGCAGATTGCAATGCAGTAAAATGAACTACAAAGCATAAAGTAAAACAAAATAAAAAATGTGTGTGAACCTACACTCAAAGTCTTTCTCATTGTAGGATCGGTGCTGATCGCCGGGAACTCTGGCAGTGGGACTGAGGATCTGCTGGAAGCGCTGAACCCCTAATGATTTGTTCAGGTCATCTTCCTCCTCTTCCTCCCTCTGTGAAACTCGGACAGGTAAGGATGAGGACTCAGGCTAAGGAGAAAGATGGTGTTATTAATGGTGTTATTTGAACTCTTTTTTGCATATATGTGGGTCAATGCTTACAAATGTTTTCAATTGTTTTATTGTCTTTTGTTAGGATACTTGTTTAAGGATTATTTGTAGGATGATCTTAAATGTCTCGAAACGCACCTATAAATAATATGATTTTTATTATTATTATTATTATTATTATTATTATTATTATTATTATTATTATCACCACCATACATCATAGAACACAAAGGGTCATAAAAACAAAATACATTTTATCCTATTATTAGGAAAATTATTATTATTATTATTATTATTATTATTATTATTATTATATTTGTTATTATTATTATTATGAAAAAAGCTGAAAAAAAGTTACATTTCATAAACCTCAAACCAAGGTCAAATATGTTTTGAAAAATTGAATTGTGAAAAAAATTATATATAATTACAATTTAAAAAGAATACCACATTTCATAAATTAATAAACCTAGTTACTATAAATAAAATATCAATAAGGACAAATTGCAAAAAAAAAAAACATTGATAAAACAGCAGTGCTATGACACACCTGCAAAAATAAAATGGCATCAAATCAAAGCTAAACCAAAACAGCAATGTAAAATACACAAAATATGTATGTTTGTTTAAATTACAGTAATTAAAGTCAATAGTATGTATTTTCTTTATTTTTAGTGAACATAATTGTTTTTCTCTTTGTTTTTAGCATAATGCTATTATAAAGAGCAAAATAATTATGTTCACTGCCAACAATGCCCATAAACAATCACTAGAGGGAGTCATTTTATAGAAAATAAATTAATTGAATCAAAATTCAGCCCAGAAAAACCACACAGATTTTCCTTCTTTCATGATTTAGAGCAGTCAATCTTTCTAAATGAATAAAGGAAACATGACATAATGCATATCAAATGCAAACTCTAAAAGCTTTACAGCTCACTGGAGCATGTCCTGCAATAGCAAAAAGCAAATATCCTCGAGTCAAAAACTCATTACACTGCAATATATATATATATATATATATATATATATATATATATATATATATATATATATATATATATATATATATATATATATTAATAAATAAAAAAAAGTTCAGGATTCCACACAATTCATTCATGTTGTCCTAACACAAATCAGTGGTTAACTTTAATGGTTAACGTTTGTGGATCAAACATAAAACAATTAAGATGTTCCAACAAATAAATAAATAAATAAATAAAATCAATCAAGAATTGTGTCTTTATTTTTTTTTTTTAGTGTAGCTACACTTCAATGCAAGTTATTAATAGATGCCTTCAAAAATAATAATAAACAACAGAAACACAGGGCTAAAATCAACTGACTAAATTAAAGAGTAGGTGACATGATATTTAAAAGTGCCAAGGTATAGTGTTGGAGTCTCTTACAACAGGTTTAAATGCATCTAATATTATGCATTTAATAGAAGTATCATTTCGCAGTTATGCTGATGCGATTTATTCCAAATCTCAATTAAAAAATTGCTCAAGTTTGCAAACCCCTCCCTTTTGTAAGCCAAATGATTGGTTAAACAAGCTGGCCAGATCTTTTTTGATTGGTTCTTTCCATATATATTCCTTGTCTGAAACTAAGCAGTGCGCTAGTATTGATCGGGGCAGGCTATGATTATGCAAATGTGTTAATTTGACCGCACTGAAGCAGTTAGCAGGCAAAAGATTCAAAAATATGATTCAGTGATTCTTTAATTTCTTTACTCTTTAATTAAATTCTTTTTTTTTTTTTTGAGAGACAATATCTTTATTTGTTTTACATGTGTAGAATGTTTACATCAAAGGACAGCTCTGTCAAAGGGATAGTTCAACCCCCCAAAAAAACTTTTATATTGGTTTCAAACCTTTGAGTTTCCTTCTTCTATTGAACACAAATGAAGATATTTTGAAGAATGTTGGAAACCTGTAACCACTGCCTTCTGTTGTATTTGTTTTAACTACTATGGAAGTCAATGGTTACAGGTTTTCAGCATTCTTCACAATATCTTCTTTTGTGTTTAACAAAAGAAAGAAATTTGGAACCACTTGAGTAAATAGTGAGATCATTTAAAATTTTGGGTGAACTATCCCTTTAATAACTCCAAACAAAATTAAATATGACCAGCTATTTAATTACGGACTAAAAAAAACAACACTTTTGAGTGTAGCAACACTTCAATGCAAGTTATTAATAGATGCCTTCAAAAAATAAATAAACAACAGAAACACAGGGCTATGATGTTTTAAAGTGTCGTGGTATAGTGTTGGGGTCTCTTACAACAGGTTTAACGCATCTAATAATACGCATTTAATATTAATAAGTTTGTAAACCCCTCCCTTCTGTAAGCCAACTGATTGGTTAAACCAGCTGGCCAAATCTGTTTTGATTGGTTCTTTCCATATCTATTCCTTGTCTGAAACAAAACAGTGCGCTAGTATTGATCGGGGCAGGCTATGATTATGCAAATGTGCAAATTTTTTTGCACTGAAGCAGTTAGCAGGCAAAAGATTAAAAAATATGATTCAGTAGTTTTTTTATTTTCTTATTATTTAATTAAATTATTTTATTTTATTTTTTTGAGAGAGAGAGAGAGAGATAGAGAGACAATATCTTTATTTTTTTTTTACATGTGTAGAATGTTTACATCGAAGGACAGCTTTAAAGGGATAGTTCAACCAAAAATTGTACACTTTTATATTGGTTTCAAACCTTTTTGAGTTTTTTTTTTCTATTGAACACAAAGGAAGATATTTTGAAGAATGTTGGAAACCTGTAACCAATGACCTCCATTGCATTTGTTTTAGCTACTATGGAAGTCAATGGTTACAGGTTTTTAGCATTCACATTCACAATATCTTCTTTTGTGTTCAATAAAAGAAAGAAACTTGGAACCACTTAAGTAAATAGTGAGTTAATGCTAATTTTTGAGTCAACTATCCCTTTAATAACTCCAAACTAAATTAATTATGACCAGCTATTTACTTACGTATTTAAAAAAACAACACTTTTTATGCAAATATACACAAACTTTGTTTAGAATTTTACAAGCAAAGGTTTATAGCTAATAAAAATGCTAACAATATGAACATTATCACCCCATCTGGACCTGTTCTTGCATGTTCAGCAAGCGAGATCAGTCCTGCTTTAAGACAGCAGAGCTCATGCTACATTACACACATTCAGCAGTGCATATAATGATAATGCATTTGCAACCCCTCCAGTCCTACACCACCCAACCCGCACTGAGCTGGAATCCAACTAGTGACTCTCCACATGGGAGTTAGTTGCAAGGAGGCTAATGACCATGGCCTTTAGTGTCTATCGCTAGAGCACCTTTTCGGGTTCAGAGGAGTGAGGTTTACCTGCACAGCACTTTACTAGCCGGCCTCTGTTACACATTAGTATGATGTATGCAACACACACCACCATGCTGAGCATTAAATGATCAGATTACACATCCAGTCTACTTTAGTGTGTAATGTTACCGCTATAGCATGAAGAAGATGAGTTTGTTCAAAATTGCGCTGTGATGTCATACGATATGGATTTAAAGGGATAGTTCACCCAAAAATTAATTTACTCACTATTTACTCACCCTAAAGTAGTTCCAAACCATTAGGAGATCACTTCTTCTGTTGAACACAAAAGAAGATATTTTGAAGAATGTTGGAAACCTGTAACCATTAACTTGCATAGTAGGGAAAAAACACTATGGAGGTCAATGGTTACAGGTTTTCAACATTCTTCAAAATATCTTCTTTTGTGTTCAATGAAAAAAAAAAAAGTCAAACAGCTCTGATAGTGATTAAATGACAACATAATTGTCTTTTTTTTGGGTGAACTGTCCTCTTATGCCTTACTAGAGCATAAATGTGCACCAAATAAATCAAGCTTACCATGATTAGATGAACCAAGAATCAGACTCACAAAGCTACACAAATGCTGGTAAAAATTAAAGACAAAACCTATTTGGTTTTTCCACAGGGCAAATGAATCCTACAAATAATAATAATAATAATAATAATAATAATAATAATAAAATAAAAACATTTAGAGTAGGAAAAAAGACCAATAGAAATCTCCTCGGCCACACTTCAGCATTTTCCAAAAGCTTCTTCTGAAAGTATCCGCCATGTTAATATGGTCATCCAGCGCCATCAAAGCTTCATATCTGCAGCGATGTGTTATGAAAGGTTACGTGGGCGCCTTTAATACTCTTACTGGCATGTGGGAACAACAGATTAACTGGTTTTGCTCAGAAGAGTTGGTCTAGACTGGTCAATTTTGGTTTTATACGGTAACACTAGCAACTTTCCCCCCAATGCACAAAGGCGATTTGCACTTCGAAACATCACAGGACAAAGATTATATACTTGAAAGTCTCATAAATATTATTCAGTGCTTTGGCTGAACTTATGAAGCAGGGTTATTTTGAACAAATGTTATAATATATTAATTGAAATCCTAAATCTTTTAGGTTATTTCAGGTAGTTGGCAAGGCTGCATTTATCATTTATTCTTATACTGTTAACGATTTTGTAAATGACACAGTATTTAACTGTAATGTGAATTGTAACATACTGCATAACTGTATTTTAAAGCTGCATTGTGAAAATTACTGTATATATTTTACAGTAAACGTACACATAAAATTCTGTAAATACATATACAGCAAGATAAATGGCGCTGCAAATGTAAACAGTATTTTTTGGTTTTTTGATTTACAGTCAATCACTTGCAAACTGCTGCCAGTCAGTGACTGTAGATTTTTACAGGAAATTGTTAACAGTGTAACTAGATTTATTAAAATAATTGTTAACTGAAATATATTAGAGACATTTAATAAAGTCATATACAAAATTACAATACAATCAAGATATACTGTTTAGTAATAGTAATATTTATAACTATCAGGGCGACACGGTGGCTCAGTGGTTAGCATTGTCGCCTCACAGCAAGAAGGTCGCTGGTTCGAGTCCCAGCTGGGTCAGTTGGCATTTTTGTGTAGAGTTTGCATGTTCTCCCATGGGTTTCCTCCGGGTGCTCCGGTTTCCCCCACAGTCCAAAGATGTGCTACTGGTGAATTGAATAAACTAAATTGGCCATAATGTATGTGTGTGAATGAGTGTGTATGGGTGTTTCCCAGTACTGCATTGCAGCTGGAAGGGCATTCGCTGTGTAAAACATATGCTGGATAAGTTAGGGGTTCATTCCGTTGTGGCGACCCCTGATTACTAAAGGGACTAAGCCAAAAAGAAATTAAACGAATGAATAAATAAATGAATTAAAAAAAGATAGCATTTAGCCTTGTACAAGTCTAAAATTTAAGAATTTTTTTCCAATATGCCAACTGAACAAGACTTTCACTTGCCCGATCAAATAAAAAAAATCATTATAATTTAAAACATTTAATAATAATAATAATAATTTAATAATAATAAAATTATATAGGTCAGGTCAGTATCCTCAAAGACTATAGAATACACAAGACGTGTCACTTGTATATGTTTGAATGAGGAAAAGTGTAACTGTCAATATAATGAATAAAGTCCCGCCTACTAGAACAGTAGCCAATCATCAATCACTACATGGTGAAAAAAGCCCACCTTACAGGAGCCAATCATCGATCACTATATGATGAATAAAGCCAGCCTTCTAGTGCAGGAGCCAATCATCGATCAGTATATGACGAATAAAGCCAGCCTTCTAGTGCAGGAGCCAATCATCGATCAGTATATGATGAATAAAGCCAGCCTTCTAGTGCAGGAGCCAATCATCGATCAGTATATGATGAATAAAGCCAGCCTTCTAGTGCAGGAGCCAATCATCGATCAGTATATGACGAATAAAGCCAGCCTTCTAGTGCAGGAGCCAATCATCGATCAGTATATGACGAATAAAGCCAGCCTTCTAGTGCAGGAGCCAATCATCGATCAGTATATGACGAATAAAGCCAGCCTTCTAGTGCAGGAGCCAATCATCGATCACTATATGACGAATAAAGCCAGCCTTCTAGTGCAGGAGCCAATCAACGATCAGTATATGACGAATAAAGCCAGCCTTCTAGTGCAGGAGCCAATCAACGATCAGTATATGACGAATAAAGCCAGCCTTCTAGTGCAGGAGCCAATCATCGATCAGTATATGACGAATAAAGCCAGCCTTCTAGTGCAGGAGCCAATCATCGATCAGTATATGATGAATAAAGCCAGCCTTCTAGTGCAGGAGCCAATCATCGATCAGTATATGACGAATAAAGCCAGCCTTCTAGTGCAAGAGCCAATCATCGATCAGTATATGACGAATAAAGCCAGCCTTCTAGTGCAGGAGCCAATCATCGATCAGTATATGACGAATAAAGCCAGCCTTCTAGTGCAGGAGCCAATCATCGATCAGTATATGATGAATAAAGCCAGCCTTCTAGTGCAGGAGCCAATCATCGATCAGTATATGACGAATAAAGCCAGCCTTCTAGTGCAGGAGCCAATCATCGATCAGTATATGATGAATAAAGCCAGCCTTCTAGTGCAGGAGCCAATCATCGATCAGTATATGACGAATAAAGCCAGCCTTCTAGTGCAAGAGCCAATCATCGATCAGTATATGACGAATAAAGCCAGCCTTCTAGTGCAGGAGCCAATCATCGATCAGTATATGACGAATAAAGCCAGCCTTCTAGTGCAGGAGCCAATCATCGATCAGTATATGATGAATAAAGCCAGCCTTCTAGTGCAGGAGCCAATCATCGATCAGTATATGACGAATAAAGCCAGCCTTCTAGTGCAGGAGCCAATCATCGATCAGTATATGACGAATAAAGCCAGCCTTCTAGTACAGGAGCCAATCATCGATCACTATATGACGAATAAAGCCAGCCTTCTAGTGCAGGAGCCAATCATCGATCAGTATATGACGAATAAAGCCAGCCTTAAGCAGGTCGCACACCAGAAGCGCTGCTCGGCGCCGCGACGTGCACATGACATTTTAAAGTATCACACACCAGACGCGCACATTCGAATGATATTTAACATGAAACTAATCAGATGGCGCTCTGTGGCGCGGCTGAAAATGCGTCCTGAGCCGTGGACGGGTGCCGCCGACAGCCACCGACTTGCGCGCCGGTGTGTGTATCCTGATAGAAACCTATGTTTAGAATTCTAAAATGCATGGCGCTGCGTGGCGCGCCGCTCGGCGGCGCTTCTGGTGTGCGACCTGTTTTATAGTGCAGGAGCCAATCATCGATCGCTTGATTAACGATACTCCAGGGGTGGCGGTTGGTCCAGATGCAATTTTCTGCAGATTTTGTGTGATTTGG
Source organism: Danio rerio (assembly GCF_052040795.2). Classification (NCBI taxonomy): domain Eukaryota; kingdom Metazoa; phylum Chordata; class Actinopteri; order Cypriniformes; family Danionidae; genus Danio; species Danio rerio. The sequence goes on from NC_141044.1 coordinate 36,644,570, forward strand.
ATGTTTAGAAATGACACTAAAAACACAGTTGTTGTTTAATTTTATTGGTGATTCCAAATATGTAATGTAATGGTAAGCTGGGCAAGCAGTTTTGGGGAGTTCGATGTTTCCCTTTTCAGACTGAGCATACTGCCCGAGAGGTGTTTCAAAGATGGCCGCCGAGTAAAATGACTTGCCTTAAAGAGACTTTGGTACCTTCAGCAGTAAATAAATGGAGAACGTAAATGTTACTGTAAGGAAAGCACTTAACACATTTTGGTAATGCTACTTTTAAATAACAAGTTTTATTGAGATTGGGATTGTTGGTGATTGTATGTGTTAATGGCCAAATTGGGCTATACGTGAACAAAGGAAAAGACCTACAGCACAATATTTCAGTAGATTTATTTCAATATATTCATTAGACTTTTTAAGGCCTAATAACTAGGTTTATTTAGCTTTTGAGATTTAAGACACTGCAGATATCCTGATGTTTAGCTTACATTAATACTAATTAACATAAAATAACAACAACCACCCTGTTAAATAACCTAAAAAAAACCTTTATGTCAAAACTAAAGCAGAAAACAGAAAAAAAAAAAACTTAAAAAAAAAAAAAAAAAAAACTTATTGATGAGAGAAAGTCAAATGAAATGGTGCCATTACTGCTTTTGGCTAAACAAACTCACCAGAAGACAAAAAGTGGCAAATCAAAAGTTTTGAATGAAAGACTTGTGGACAATATCATCCCGCATGAAAGGCATTCACCAGCAGTGAAATCACTCTTGAGGTTTTGGCTCTTGGCCCAGAAATTGACGCACACATATGAAGAGATTCAATGCTCAGTGACCCACAATGCTCGGGCCAACAAGAAAGCAGGCCGAACCCAAAGTAAAGCTCTTGACGTCCCACAAGAGCCCTCGAGCGGCTCAGACTCGCTGCTGGCGCTTTTATGAAGAGCTGCGGCCCGAAGCAAAGCCTCTTTAGAGCGTACGGCCCGAGCGATTAGAGCCCAGATCTGAAAGGTGTCTAAAATCCCACTGACTCAGCAAAACACATGGAGAGCTGCGGTCACACACAGACTCACACACACATCCTGAGGCTCCAGCTTAGGGCCATGCAAAAATCTCATATCACCATGCAAGTCATTTCAGCAGAGCCAGACTAAATCTGCAGACATTTTTTCGCCGTTTCTGTGCAGATTTTTGTAAAGAAATAAAATAATAATAATAAAAAATAAATAAATAAAAAAATTCAATAAATAAAATTATGATGATGATCATAATTATAATAATAAATCTATAAAATGATAATGATATTGATGATGATAAGAATAATAAATCAATAAAATAACAATGATGATGATAATAATAATAATCATATTAATAATAATAATAAAACATCTATAAAATGACGACGATGATAATAATAATAAAAAAAATTTAAATAATGACGATGATAATAATAATAATAATGAACCAATAAAATGATGAAGATGATAATGATAATTATAAGAATAAATCCATATATAAAATAATGATGATGATAATAACAATAATAATAATAAAATAATAAATAAAAATCAATAAAATTATAATAAAAAATCTATAAAATAATTATAGCAATAATAATAATAGTAAATCAATAATAATAATAATAATAATAATAATAATAATATTAATAATAAATAAAATAATGACGATGACGATGATGATAATAATAATCATCAATTAAATAAAAATCATGTGGTTTATAGAATCACGATAACAACAGCATTTCTGTAAATACACACACACACACACACACACACACACACACACACACACACACACACACACACATCATATTTCTCACTTTATTTAGAACTTCAGGACCAATTGATTGCTTAAAAATGAAGAAATATTATATTATTAACATAAATAAATATTGCACCTTCAAGATTGTAACTTCTAACAATGCTATTCATATTTCTGTCTGCATCTCTGTAATGCGTATAATATTGCACTCATATATATGAAAAAGTATCATCGTAAACAATTTTGTGACCCCATTTAATACACAATAGACCATAATATTAAGCGAAAGACTTTTTATTTTGCCCATCCGAGATATACAGTTTAAGTCAGAATTATTCGCCCCCCTTTGATTTTTTTTTTTTCCCATTTTTTTAAATATTTTCCAAATGATAATAACAGAGCAAGGAAATTTTCACAGTATGTCTGATAATATTTTTTCTTCTGGAGAAAGTATTATATATATATATATATATATATATATATATATATATATATATATATATATATATATATATATATATATATATATATATATATATATATATATATATATATATATATGTTAAATGTCAAATTGTTACTTCATAGTCTATTCTTTCATTGTGGAAAATAGCAAAAGGATAAAACCCAATGGAAATGGAAAAATATAAATATTTTATACATCATTCCTATATATACACACACACACACTGTATAAAATTAGCCTAACTGTTAAGAGAGCAACACTGACATATTAATCAGATTTGTGAGCTCTGATAACCTGTAGAAACACCCATTTCTATGTTTACTCAGATCGATAAAGCAAGATCCAACGGCCCTGCAAAATTAACCCTCAAACTGTTTACCAAGCATTAATCACTAAAAAATTTACATATAATAATCAATCTGAGAGCTAGAGACTATCCTGAACCACGAGCACAGTTCTCCATCAACAGGTAACACATTTAATACTACGGCTAAAGACTGACCTGAAACCTGTAGAGAAAGTCCATTGATCATCTACCACTTGTAAACACAAGATCTTCCAATAGAGCAAGAAACCTTATTTTTTCCACATATGAGCAAATAAAAGCAGACCTCCGCAACCTGTCATCACATGACCACAGCAGGAAGAGGATGTGGAATAGCCTTAGTCCAACTCCAATCACCAAGTGTCTGGTCTTCCCCCAAACACATCATACATCCACACACCCAAACCAGCTAATCATTAACCGGATGAATCAACAGTTGCCTGCCATCAAAAGACCAGTCAATGCCAGTTAAAGAGACAGTACACCAAAAAAAAAAAGGGGCGTTCAATACATTCATCAATTTCAAGGTCAGTCCTTACATAATAATAATAATAATAATAATAATAATAATTTTCCCAGTGATGGGTTACAGTTGGAAGGGCATACATTGCATAAAACATATGCTGGATAAGTTTGCGGTTCATTCCGCTGTGGTGACCCCAGATTAACAAAGGGAATAAGCCGAAAAGAAAATGAATAAATGAATAATAATTATAGCAATATTAATACATCTTATTTAGTGCACTTTTCTCAGACACAAAGTGCTACAAGACAAACAGTAAGAAAGCAGAACAATAATAAAAAACAGTAAAAACTCCACAATAAGACAATAAAATATATATAAATTTCTTTTAACTAAATTAAACAATTAAATCGACAAAAATAATCAATCCAAGTTAAAAGCAACTGTAAAGAGGTGAGTCTTAAGAAGTTTTTTAAAACAGTCCAAAGAAGCGACATTCCTGATGCTGATGGGTCGACTATTCCATAGCTTAGGCACACTGTATGAAAAAGCTCGACCACCCATAGTCTTTTGTTTACAGCGTGGCTAATACAGCGCAAGTCCAGATGCAGAACGAAGACTGCGGGTGAGAGTGATGAGAGTTACCAGGTCACAAATGTAGTCAGGTGCTAGCCCATGCACTGCTTTATATATTAAAATCAAGGTCTTAAAATCGATACATGACTTAACAGGAAGCCAGTGAAGTTGCTGAAGTAGAGGGGGGATATGGTAGTCTGAGGAAGTGTGTGTCGAAACGCATGCAGTGGAATTTTTAATGTACTGTAAATTTCTAAAGCAGGGGTCTCAAACCTTGTCTGCGCCATGCGAGACAATAATTTGTGGCCCCTGCCTAAATTTGAAAGTTTAATGTCAGTGCGGCCCACGACTTTGATATGTATTGCACTTTACAGTTTTGTGTGTGGAGCCGAGCGAACCCACCAACCACGGTGGGGTATATGGCTCTGGGGGCGGAACATAGGCTGGACTTGACGCAGGTAGAGAAACAATTCTCAATGAAAGCGAGCATGCCGGCTTTCATCTCAGCACGCTTCATTCGCAACACTTAAAAAAAAAAAAAGTTGCTGCCCAGGGGACATTATACATATATAAATGTATATAAATCTGAGCTTAATTTTTGGTAATGATTTTGGCTCATATGATGACTTAAACTAATGGCCAATGTAGATTAACAACTGCGCACCTGTTAACGCAGATCCACCAATGCGTGTTCACGCGGGCAGCTGTCACGTGGACATGAGTGAGAGCGCTAAAAACAAATGCTGAATTTAAAACTTTTTAAAATCCTGAATCAATATTTGAGTTACTTTGCACTCTGGAGGAAGGACAACACCGTGGCTGAAGTATTATTTTTAGACAGGTAATGTTCCGTTTTAAAACCATTTTACTCGCGCAAAGCTGATGTAGATTGTGTTGTTTTACGAATGGGTTATATACACAGAAGTTGTTCAGCCACTGAATCTTCTAGCGAATGATTGATGCGACTATTTTCAGTTTCATAAGGAACCTTTTGCAGCATCGATAATGTAGACTTATATTTAGTTTGACAACAAAACAGAATAGCTCTATTCCGCCTAGCCTGCTTTACTAAGGGGAGGTTGCTTTTATATTCACATTGGTTCATTTTTGAACAATGACGACCTGTGACACACTCCATATATTGTTTAACGTGCTTCTCTGAATATTCGGTCTGAAATAGCAAGTAAGCATGGTTTAGTAATAACTCTCTCTCTCTGTCTCTTTCCTTCTCGCCACTTCTCGCTCTTATTCTTTCTGTGGGTCTCTGTGAGGACAGTCTCTCTTGCGAGGGCTAGTCTGAGAGAATGTGTTTTGCTTGTTTAATGCTCTTGTCTAAAGTTTGCGATTTAATAATGCAATATATTTGCTTTTGAACTTGTCCAGTTAACTGACATGTTTGAGTGATACCTCATATCGCGCGATATACATATACAACACTCAGATTTATATTTTGTATTAGTTCACTAGGTTCAGGAGAATGTGCTGTTTTCTGTATGTTTTATTTTTAGTTAGAGCAGTTTAGTTAAGACGTTTGGTACGTTGAAGATGTTTCTTTTCATGCTTTTCATATTTAGTTTAGTTTGGTGAAAACAGTTACTGAGTTTTGTTATATTTATTTCTTTGATTTAAGCACATTCAACTACTTCCTCTCCCCCCAGGTAATTCATTATTTAATCATTGTAAATATTTTTCTTTCACTGTATAATATATTTTCACTGGTTTCATTGGATGTATGGGCAATAAATAATTGCAGTGATTATTTGGTTTTCAGTTTATTTCTTTCTCCATCCGCTTGTCACACACATTAAACTAATGTATGTTATGTCATCTACTCCTAGTTTAATATTAACATCTAAAAGGACGTAACAGTGTAATTCCTGCACGCCGCCAGCCAATCACTAAGCATACAGTAGGCAGACGAGAGTGAAACCAGCGATCCTTGCATGCATGAAATATTGCACATTATGACAACTTTTGCTAACTACACAACTGAAAATGTGCTAGAGATAATACAGCTTTTCATTCAGACTTGTAGTATTATATAATACTATAAAGTTTTCTAACTGGCGAATGACATGATCTAGTGCAGGGGTGTCAAACTCAATTCCTGGAGGGCCGAAGCCCTGCACAGTTTAGTTCCAACCCTGCTCCAACACACTTACCTGTAGGTTTCAAACAAGCCTGAAGGACTCAATTAGTTTGGTCAGGTGTGTTTAATTAGGGTTGGAACTAAACTGTGCAGAGCTGCGGCCCTTTTGGAACTGAGTTTGATACCTGTGATCTAGTGGGTCTCTGTCATCTTTAATGTGCGCATTTGCGTGACTTCGGGAGGCGTGGCTTTGGATAGCAGGGGAGGGATTGTATTTGAAAGATACTATGCTAACCGGGTAGCATGTAGGCAGATCACCTACTGCACCTTTAACTGTTGTCTAGCATTGTATGAAATCACTAAGAATCAGTCAGGGAAAAAAAAGAAAAAAGAAAAATAAGGTAATCTACATTTTGTATAGACTGAGGGCAAGTTAGTTCATCTAAAGACTACTGCTTTAGCACTATATGTTTTGCAAACTGGTTTTGAAGATAATATGAATATAAAAAATGCTAATAAAATATTGCAGAATGTATAAAGCACACACATACAACTGTTTGAACTGTAAAACTAGACTGAAGCAACTGCACATGTCAGAATGAATTATCTCTTTAAGAGCAAAACACTGGAAATGCTGACTCAACAGAGAGACAGAGAGAAAGTTGCCGCATATCAATGTAAACAGCTGCAGGAGGGAAAAAAAAGAAAAAGTCAGTTTTGTGGGTGAAAAGGTCTGAGTTTCCCTCAAGTTGCTCGAGTGAGTTTTATGATGACTGTCAGTGATACTGGGCCATAAAAGACCAAATGGATAATTACTGTACAATGCAGAGGTTTGTTTAGGAAATCTGCCTGGATCTTAAAAATTTACAGTCTTTCAAAGATTTAAAACCATGAAAGATCTTAGTAAAATATGCTAAAACAAAGTGATTGAATGAGGCCATTAGTAATAAAAATGTAGTAAAAAAGTAATTAAAAAAAAGAAAAAAAAGATACGCCACTGACAAAAGTGTATAATATAATTTATAATATTATATAACAATAATATAATGCATATTCTATGCGTTTGTGGTGAATTTAATATTCTGCAAATAAAATGTGTAATTTACAAAATACAGTTTCAGCATAGAGAATGTGTCTATCATGTTACAATTTACTATAATGCAGTATTTCTATCTGTAAATGTGCTGAAAACTATTTTAGAAAGCAGATAGGTAGTGTGATCAAAAAATGAATGAATTAAAATGAATTAATAAAATATGAATGAACAGTTTACCAACATCATGTTTTAAAGTAGTTAACATTAGTAACATGAATGAGCATGTTGTTAACGTGTTAGCATTATGCTGACATAAATAAACATGTTTGCATGTTTCTAGAAAAATAATACTGCCAGCATGAATTAGCAAGCTGCTAATGAAGTTAGCATTTTACTAACACAAAATACCATGTTGATGCTTCTAGAATAGGGACCAAATTATTAGCATAAAATAGGTAGCTAACATACTTGGCATATAGTCATAGCTAAATAGCTAGATTAAGACCTGAAGGCCTTGAATTGAGTGAATGAGAGTTAAATGCACTGCAAGAATCTCCATTTAAAAGTTTTCAACCCCTCCATAAAAACCATACAGGATTTTATAAAGATTTGATGGCCTGTTTTACTAAAAAAAATATTAATCAAAAAAAAGTTTGAAAAGATATGGCCTAAAATTCAGATCAGTCTGAAGGTCTGAACCAAGTTTGGTGGTTTAAATTTGGTGGTTAAAATTTAGTCCCAAAGGAAGCAGCAGCATGCTAGGCTTTCAAGCTAACATAAAAAGCTACAATCCTGTTTTTTTATTTTATTGGTTCGTTTTACTACAAAAAAAGCTCGATTAAATCGAACCAAACCCACACAGTGTTGGTACTAAACACTTTGAATGTCTGCACAGAAGCATCACTTGACTTAGCATGGGTTAACATGTTGATGTTTCTAGAATAGGAATCAAATTGTTAGCATGAAACAAGTTGTTAGCATATCCTAGGCAAGTTCTTATTTTCTACTCATAGCTAAATAGCTAGATTAAGATCTGAAGGTCTTGAACTGAAAGAATGTAGGTTCAATGCACTGCAAGATTCACAGTGTAAAAGTTTTCACCCCCTCCATAAAAGCAGTACAGGATTTTGTATAGATTTGATGGCCGGTTTTACAAAAAAATATATGAAACCAGTTATAAAATATGAAATCAGTTAGAAAAGATATAGCATAACAATTCAGATCAGTGTGAAGTTCTGGGCCAAGTTTGGTGGTTGTAACTTAAACTCTAGAAGGAGATGGGTTTTGAAATTTGGTCCCAAAGGAAGCAGCAGCATGCTATGCTCTCAAGCTAACATAAAAAGCTACAATACTGATTTTTATTTTTTTTTGCTACATAAAAAGCTCAATTTAATCAAACCAAACCCCAGAGTGTTTATACTAAACACTTTTGAATGTCTGCACCGACACATCACTTGACCTGACTAGAAACATCAACATGTTAACTCATTTTATCAAAGAGTTAGCATAAAATATGTTGTAAGAATATCCTAGGCTAGTTCTTATTTACTAGGCATAGCTAATTAGCTAGATTAAGATCTAAAGACCTTAAACAGAGTGAATGTAGGGTAAATGTACTGCAAGATTCACTATTTAAAAGTTTTCAGCCCCTCCATAAAGCCATTTAGAATTTTATATAGATTCAAGGGCCTGTTTTACAAGAAATATAAAGCCAACCAGCTTGAAAAGACAAAGGTTGAAAATTCAGATTAATCTTAAGGTCTGAACCAAGTTTGGGGGTTGTAACTTGAAAACTCTAGAAGGAGATGGGTTTTAAAATTTGGTCCCAAAGGAAGCAGCAGCATGCTATGCTCTCAAGCACACATAAGAAAAAGTTACAATACTGATTTTTTTACTACATAAAAAGCTCAATTTAATCAAATCAAAACCCCAGAGTGTTCATACTAAACACTTTTGAACGTCTGCACAGGAGAATCACTTGACTTAACATGGGTTAACTTAATTAATTAATTAAACTTAATTAGTTAATGTTTCTAGAATGGGAATAAAATTGTTAGCATGAAATAAGTTGCTAGCGTATCCTAGGCTAGTTCTTATTTTCTACTCATCGCTAAATAGCTAGATAAAGATCTGAAGGCCTTATACTGAGTGACTGTAGGTTAAATGCATGGCAAGATTGACCAATTATAAGTTATCACCCCTCCATAAAAGCCATATAGCATTTCGGATAGATTTGATTGCCTGTTTTACAAAAAAATATGAAACCAATCGGTAAGAAAAGACATAGATTAAAAATTAAGAACATTTTGAAGGTCTGAGCCAAGTTTGGTGGTTGTGACTTAAAAACTCTATGAGAAGAAAGGTTTTGAAATTTGGTCCCAAAATAAGCAGCAGCATGCTACACTCTAAAGCTAACAGTTACAATGCTGTTTTTTACTACATAAAAAGCTGAGTTAGATCAAACAAAACCCCCACAGTGTCATTACTAAACGCTTTTGAATGCCTGCACAGAAGCATGACTTGACTTACATTGTGAACGACTGAATCCACAGCGTTGGTGAGTTGGTCTGAAGTCACAGGGTCAGTCATGGCTGCCGTCAGGACACTGTGAACCCGCTGAACAACACTCGTTTCCGCACAGCCTTTAGCCTTTCTCTTTCTCACTGAGACTCAGGCAGGAGTTTACGGGCAGCATAACCTGTCAACAATTAAATGCCATGTTAATTCCCAATTATGGTACACAGGTCAAACTTGTTATTCAGTGTGTTTAAAGACAACAATATAGTGCTCCATTTACTGCTCAAATGGACTTAAACTACAACATAATAGTCCCTCATATCCAAAGACTGATAACAACCTGATAAAAAAAGCTGCTACTGTGAGGACACGAAGATAAGAGACTTGTGTTTGAAAATAACCATAAAGTATTGGAAGTACTACTTGAAGAATCTTTATCTCTTATATCATTCAGAGCAGTTGTGTTGAGCTTGCAAACCTAATTTATTGGTTCATAATAATAATAGAATAACAAAACAACCTTACTAGTAATTAAATTGGCACACAAACAACCAAAATCACTAAAACTTTAATATAGTCATGACCAATGCATGATGCATTACAATATGGAGTTACTCCCCAAAAAAGTAGCTAGTTGAGTTACTTGGTTACTTTTTATGGTAGTACAGCATTACGTTACCTTTGAGTAGGCCCACACAGAATCTGCGCGCTTAGAATTCTGCAGATTTTTAGCCCTTTATTAATTCCGTTTATTTACTTGAGTAAATGTGTGTAAAGATAAATTTATTCAGTTTTTAAATTACAGTAATAGTATTGACTAATATGAAAATGTTGTTATTCTGATATATGTACACCAGTTTGTAAAGTAATGTTTTCTGTCTTTTAGTAGATTTATTATATGAGAGACTTGCTTTGTTTACCAAATTAAGTGAATCTAATTGGATTTGCATTTTAAACATTAAATAAAAGTTAAAATTATATATATATATATATATATATATATATATATATATATATATATATATATATATATATATATATATATATATATATATATATATAATTTTATTTATTTATTTATTTTTTTTTTTTTAACTTAAGGTTTTAGTTATGATACTCCTAAAATCATTCCACAGAAATCTGCAGATTTTTACCAAAGTTTTCCGCAGAAATGGCAAAAAACGTCCGCAGATTCCATCTGGCCCTACTTTTGAGTTACGTTTGCATTACTTTTTTTTTACATGGCTGAGGTTTGATCTCTTTCAGAACTTGATTTCTTTTTCTTTTTTTAATAGAGGAGTTCACACTGTACAATAACACACTGTATAATCTACACCTACATATACATGAAACTTTTTTAAAAAACAAAACAAACCAGATAATGTTATCTGAGAACTTCCTGACCCCAGAGCTCTACATGCGACATATACAGATTGTTGAAGGTTTAAAGCAATGTGTTAGCTACTTTTAGCTACTATTTGTCTTAGGTTAAATCACTGTCCATTAAGACTATCCCTTTCCTTTTCTTTCGATGCGTTCAAAATAATGAACACATTCTCTTATTGACTGTGTGATTCATTATGACTACTTTCATTTTAATCCGGCAATTTCTTCTTTAAAAGCTAAATAAACCTCCGCAACTGCATCGAATGTTCCAAAATGATGCAGTTAAATCATTTGAACAATTAGGAAATTAATTTTCGCTCCCAAAATATAAATTTTTTAGATGCTCGCAACTTCAAAATTTCCTCACAAAACAAAAAGATATACAAAGAATTAAAAACCCTTCTACAATAGAACAGTTTCTAAAAGATATATAAAATGGACATGAGACCAATAATTTTTTTTCTAAAGGTTACTCAATATTCTTATCTAAGAATACAAATAACACCTTACAGGTAAAGGAGAAATGGTAGACTGAAATGAACAGAATAATTTCTTTGGATACTTGGGAGGAAGTTTGCAGTGAAGTGCATTTTGTGATCAATTCCAATATCTGGAGAGAATTCAAATGGAAGGCTATAACTAGATTTTTCAGAACTCCACAAATAATTTCAAAATGAAACCATTCCTGCTCTAACAATTGCTGGAGAAATTGTGGTCAGAATATTGGTAACCACACACATATTCTGTGGTCATGTCCTAAATAAAGTAACTATTGGAAAGATGTATTTAATGCCCTTAAGGAAATCTTCCATTATGAATTTTCTGAAGACCCCACAGTTGCTCTGCTAGGTGTATGCCCTGAGGGCTTTGATGGCAGATCAAAAATGTACTCATTACAAATCTTAATTGCTGCAGCTTTGAAGTGCATCACATGCAGATGGCAATATTCTGAACCTCCATCATACAATGCTTGGATTCAAAAAGTGTGGGAACTGTATCAAATGGAACAAATAACATATCCATTACGACTTCAAAAAACAATTTTCCTAAAGAGATGGTCTCCAGCCATGCCTCTAATACTTCAATTATGAGCCATACTGAACTCTGCGAACTTTTTTCTTTCTTCCTTTCTTCACTTTATCTTTTATTTATTCATTTTTTTCTTATTTATTTTTTTAATAAAAGACAGAACATTTTTTATACACCAACAATTATAATAATGATTATATGTCCTAAGGATGCTTTTTGTTCTGTACATGTATTTACAACCATTTTGGTAGATAGAAATCCATGGTCTAACATGTAAAACACTGTTACACTATATTGTACTTCATGCAGTGATGTATTCGCTAACAAAAATAAGTGAAAAAAAACTAATTAAACTAAAAAGTAACTCAAATGACATTTTTAAAACAGTAACTCAAATATTATTAATTATTTTTAAAAAGTAATGCGTTAATTTACTCAAAAGAAACGCAAAGAATAAACTGTGTTGAGGTTTAACTTTTACATTTCAGAACCTCAGCACTCAAATCCTGCCTTTGTCTAGTCATCTATACGTTAGGCCTGTCACAATCAATCTATCGACTAATTACACAACAAATGGACATGACCCTTAATCATTTATGATGATGCAATATACAGTATAACGTGTTAACACTTACCTTTTTGTTAACATTTATATTTATTTATTTATTTATTTATTTATTTATTTATTTATTTATTTAAGGATATACGTTTTCACAATCTGATACCAATGCCTAATTATTAAATTGTAAAAATTACTATAATTAAATGAAATGTTCTTAGGAATAAAATATAATGTGTTCTTTGGAAGAGTGTACTTGCATTATTATGCTATTATAGTGTTAAAATGGTCTTAAAATGATGATAATTGTCAGCGCAATAGCCTAGTGATTAGCAAGCTGACATATGGTGCAGTAGCACTTCAGGGCATCCCGAGTTCGAATCCTGGCTCGTAGACATTTCCCGTCCCTACCCCTCTCTCTCTCCCACTTCGCTTCCCGTCTGAAACACTGTCCTATCTGCTTAATAAAGGCAAAAAGACCAAAAATAATAAAATAAAATAAAAATAATGATAATTGTTTAAATAGCAATACATTTTGGTGCTATATATATCGTACCACAAAAAAAAAAAATAGATATCAATACATGTTATAACACAGTTACATTGAATACAACAATTGTGTTTTAATTTAAGCTCTTAAGAAAAACTGGGTTCGTGGCAAACCTTGAAGGCAGTGTTAAATTCAGCAGTGAAATGTCCCACTTCCAACCTCAATGCAGTCCAATCACTTAGAATAAAAGTTCTCAATGTGAAATGAAACTTTTTCATAACATTTCGTTAAAAAAAGTGTGAAAATACTGACCGTATTTGAAAACTAAATGAAAAAGTAACACTATGTATTGTTCAATAAACCCAGTATCTCATTATTAGTAGGATCCCCTCACTTTCTTTTATTTTTATGTTTCCATGATGTAGCTTCTATGCTAATCTTAGTGAAGCAGAATTAGCCACCATCTATCAAGTGACATCAAATGACACGTCTTGTTTACATCTGACAAAGCAGTTTAGACATTATTTTCAAGCAGTAAGTAGAAACAAATCCTCATTTAAACTGCAATACAGCATGAAACTTAAAGTAAAACATCCTAACAGAATGATCATCAAAACCTTTTCAAATGTCTACCATGATAAAATTAGATTGCAAAACATTAAGGCTTAAATAATAGTAATGCGCATTAAAAAAAAAAACCCAAAATAAATGAAATAATAAATAAAATACTCAGCAAAAAAAAAAAAAAAAAACACCAAATAAAGTAAATCAAGTCAGTACACATTGAGCATAATCAAGAATAAGTTTCAATAGGAATAAAAGTAATGTCAAAGAACTTGACCTTACCCGAAGAGAAACATGAGTGAAACTGTGGTAAAGTTAATGCAGTTGACTCTTATATGACAAGAGGCACATTTGTGTTAAAATTGTTGGACATGCCCAGTTACTCAACTCTGATGCCAAGTCTAAGTGCAAACCACCCTTATATTAAAAAATACATAAAACATGTTGTTCTATTCATCTTGCAACACATTTCTAAGAGACACGGCCGTACTATCTTTAAGAGGCACCTAAATATAGAGCACACTATACTGTAATGTTGCAATGTCTCGTTAGAAGCTAATATTAGTTAAAAGCTGATATATAAAAAATAAATAAATAATGTACTTTTTTGGAAGGTCAGTGAAATTAGCAACTGAAGAGGGACTTTAAATCAAAACTTGTGCTAAAAAATATGACCCTTAAAAGATTTTGGTGTCATTTTACATAAAAAAATAAAATAAAATAAAAAAAAATAAATAAAATTACAGTGCAGGAAAGAAAAAGTATTAAACACGTCATGTTGTTTTTTTATCTGGAATAATATTTCTAAAGAAGCTGTTGACATGGAACTGAACCAGAACCAAAAACCCAAACAATACAAACATAAAACTAAACAAAAAAATTAAATAACTATGAAATGACACAAGGAGAAAGTGCTGAACTACTGAAACGTATTTAACACTTTATATTAAAAGCCTTTTTGGTGATAATGATGCCTCTCATATGGAAAATGAAGTGACATGAATTGTCAAACCTGATCTTTATTTTGTATTTTCTATTGTATTGAAGGTATGTGGTTGTCTGGGCCATTCTACAGCTTGATTTTCTTTCTCTGAAAGCATTTGAGAGTTTCCTTGGCTGTGTTTAGATCATTGTCTGGCTGAAATGTCCAATCTTTTTCAATCTTCATCATCCTGTTCATGTAGATGTTTGACTGAAGCAGTTAATATTCATTTCCACTGATGAAGAGCAGAGGGTTGCTGAAGAACTACTGAGAGATTTCAGCTGCTGTCTGAGCTTTCACTGCATTTCTACACCTTCGTTTCTCCAGGTGTTTAGTAGTTTTTTCCTGTGCGATTTTATTTTATTAAGCATAACTTAATTTGTAAAGTAACTAAATTGGTTTTATTTTAATACATGGATTTACTTGGTTGTTACCAACATCTGGTGAAAATTTCGAGTCAGCTGCACCTTCATAAATATGCTTTCTGAGAAAAATGGTGACGTGTTCAATACTTAATTCCCCACAGTATATTAATTCAAAGAATTTTTTCATGCGCAAGTTGACTGGATATAAAACAGAAATCATTATATAAAAAGGTCAAAAGGTTAAGATACATACTAGCTATTTTAACTAGTTTATAATACTTAAAACAATTTAAAGTAACTTAAAAACATTTGCTATTGAAAGACAAAAAAAAGAAAACAACGTAATAAAGTGACCCTGGACCACAAAATCAGTCTGATGTTGCACAGGAATAAGTATTGATTTAAAAAGTATTGATTTAGATATCAATATGATTAGATTCAAAGATCATTCTGATATGAAGTAAAGATTTTCTTCCATGAAAACATTTTAGAAATTTCCCATGGTAAATATATCAAAATGTTGGTAATATACATTGCTATGAAAATAAACTTGAAAAACTTAAAAAGGACATTTTTTCTGTATTTTGTTAGCTTGTCATAGTTTTGATTCCAATTTATCAAATGGTATCTTGGCTAAATATTGCCATATTCTAAATTAAAATAAAAAATAAATAGAATAAATAAATTTAAAATATATATGAATCATACATCAAAAAGTATACTTATTTAGCTTTAAGATGATCAGTAAGTCTTACTTTTTTTTTAAATGTAAAACATGAGTCCAATAAAAAATTAAATAAATCTTTAACATATGCCTATAAATAAACAATTCTATAAATAATAAATAAAATAGTTTTTTTGAAAACTAATATAAATAGTTTTCCCAGACAAAGCAGTTTGACATTTTTGTAAAATTCTAACAGTGTCTTTGTTTAAGAAAAAAAAGGAAGTGCTTTTCAACAGGAAATATCTACAATTGCACAATGAAAGATGATAACAGCACCCATTCTATGATCCTCAACTCAAAAATAAAACAAAAACATAATATACACTGTTAAATTAACAAAACATGATTTTATTTTTGTATTTTAAAAACTTCAAATTGCACAAACATGTCCATTGATTCGGGAGTTGCACGTGGTTGGTTGTAGTAGACAATACTTCAATTTGGCATAGTAAGAAACAAAATGGACATTATGTTGAGTCTTTTGTGTGGATCTGCTTTTGATAAATTATAGTTAAAAACATGATCTCTGTATTTAGCCTTGTCAATCAAATACTATTACGTTATTAGCACTTAATTTGGTTGGCAAGGCTTCAAAATGACAAATTCCCTACAGCTGAAAACTGATATAAGTAATCTTCTTGTATGTTGCTTCCATTTCCCTCTTCATTTGCGCCAGAGATCATGTTTGTAACTCTAACTGAAAAGCAGATCCAAAACAAAAGGCTCGACATAATGTCCATTTGTTTTTAGTGATGCCAAATTGAGGTATTGTCTACCAAAACCAACCATGTACCTCCCAAAACAATGGACATGTCAGCACAAAGGGATTTTCTCCTTTGAAATTCAAAGCATTAGCTCTTAGTGGAAATGATCCAAGACATTGGGATCAAATGCAACCGAATTTCTAGTCAAACAAGTATGCGATTCTTATGCTTCAAGCTATCCTTCTAACTTCAGCTGGAATTCTGGTCCAAACCGAGAGCTCAGGATCAAGGCAAACAAGCTTACTGGATCATATTCAAGCACGTCCATGAAATATAATTTCAGACAAAAGCAGAGACGGCCAGTAAAGATGCCATTCTGCAAATAGACGTTCAATCACAATGTAGAAACCTCACTGTGAAAATATAAAACGCTCAATGACTGAGTACCAGAGCTAAAATAGAGTTCATAGTTTACTAGTGACCAGCGGCTCGTCCACATCAAAGACTTGTTTGTAGGTTGAATTTAAACCTTATATGGGTTAAAAAATGGTTTGGATCAAGTATTAAATGATGCGGGTTGGTGGTTAAAAGGTTGAAAGGTTGCAGATCCAAGTTCTGAACAGTGAACACCATGGTCATGATCAAGATCACAGGTTACGTGTGATTAAATAACTGATTAATCAATGTAAGACTTTTTCCATGTACACGGCAAAAAAAATATCCCTAAATTTGCAGTTTTTCCTTTCTTTGCGATTTGCGTTTTAATTTTTTCCCAATTTTTGTATTCTTTTGAATTGCATTTTGGAATTTTGATCTTTCTTCCAACAAATTTTAACCTTGAATAGTTTGTTTTTAACATGTTTAATAGTTTAAGGTTATATATTGTCTGGGTTTGTTTTGCAGTACAAAAACCTTATTTTCTGTTATTTTACAGACTTATTTCTCTATGTATTATATTTTATATTATTTCAAACTACTAAAAATGTCAATAAAAGTCACTTTGTTAAGCTGTAGAGTTGAATTTTCAACATCAAAAGTCAACAAATCAGAGAACAAAGTCCTATATTTCAAACCTCAACATATGCAGAAAAAAACTTGGAAAAAAATACGGAAAATGTTAATTACCAGATTTTTACAGCATATAAATAAAAATAAATGGTAAAAGAGCCTGCATAACTTTAAAAACATTATGGAAAATCTTTTGTGAATTATTTGGGGGTCTTTATACATAGTTTTGATGTATGCATGTTCATTTTCAGCAATCACAAGTTTATTTCAATAGCCAATCAGACGCATCTTTTAATGTGGAGTTCATTTGACTTTTTAATCTTAATTTCACATAATTTGTTTAAGAGTTTGATAATTCAATAAAAGACTAAAGCCAAAATTGTCAGATGTGAACTCGGAATAACAAAAAAAAGTTTTTGCAAGATAAATAAAATTGCAGATTTGTGAGAAATGAACTTGAATTTTGGAGAAACTTGGGGTTGCTATACAAACTTGCGAGGGAGGGGGGTGGGGTGGGAGTCACCCTTGGAATTCCAAGATATAAAAGTCAGAATTGTGAGAAAAAAACAACAACTTTGAATTACAAGCTAGATGAAACATAAAAAATAAAAAGGTAAAAGAACCTGCATGTAGTGTTGTCAGGATACTGGAATTCTATACTGACAATTAAAACATCCATTTCCCGCTAACATTGGATCTCTGTTGAGCAAGTTCCTAAAGAGCGTTGATTGGCCATTGTGTTCGTGCTCAACAGATATGACTGTGATTGGCTGTGATGGTCACCGAACTCACAGCTGTTTACTGTTTGCAACCACAGATACAGGGACACTGGAGCACTTTAAAGCCGCAAAGATCAGCCGGTCTGTTTATAAGCTGACACAAGAGCGATCTGCTGATGAACTGACTGATCCTCATGGCTTTAAAACGCTCCAGTGTCCCAGTGTCTGTGGTTCCACTCAGTAAACAGTGGTGAATTTGGTGAACTGATGACCTTCTCGGCCAAATCACAGTCATTTTTGTTGAGCATGTGAAAGCAATGGCAAATCAGCTCTGTTTAAGAATGCGTTCAAATGTTAGCCGGAAACAGACATTTTGAAAATTTCAGTATCAACCTGTAACAACCCTACCTGCATGATTACAGAAATCAATATGGAAATTATGCAAATTCTTTGTTTTTTTACATTGTTTTTCCTAAATTGATGTATGCATGTTGACATTTTAAGCAATCACAAGTTCATTTCACTGGCCAATCAGACATCTTTTAATGTAGAGATTCTTATACATTTTAATCTTATTTCACATAATTTGTTTGCGAGTTTCATAATTCAATAAATGAATGAAGCAGAAATTGTCAGATCTAAACTCGAAATAACAAGAAAAAAACTAAGCAAGATAAAAATGATCTCTCTGAATTGAGAGAAATGAGCCTGAACTTTTGTGAAACTTTGAATTGCAATACAAACTTGGAAAAATA
The DNA here is from genome assembly GCF_052040795.2 of Danio rerio. NCBI lineage: Eukaryota > Metazoa > Chordata > Actinopteri > Cypriniformes > Danionidae > Danio > Danio rerio. The sequence continues at coordinate 36,663,105 of NC_141044.1, forward strand.
AATTAATAATAAAAAAAATTTGTCAGATATTTATGTCAGAATTGTGAGAGAAACAAAATGAAATTCCAAGCAAAAAACATGGAACTGCAGATATGAAACTGGAATTGTGAGACAAAAACTTGGAATTGCAAGCTAAAAAAAAAAACAGAACTATGAGATATGAAGTCGTAGTTGTGGTGAATATTGAAACTGCAAGCTAAAAATGGTGTAATATAAAACCGAAATTGTAAGACAAAATGTTTAATTGGAAATAGGAAAAATATTTTAATTATAAAAATTAAAATTAAAATAAAACTCAATTTAGTGGGGGAAACAATAAAATGACAAAATAAAAATTACCCTTTTCATTTTATAATAAACAAATTTTAAAGTGAAAAAAACAAATTTCTAAGTTTCTAAAACCACATAACACGATTTTTTTAAGGAATGTTTACCAAGGATGTTTTCTTGCTAAACTGATTGCAAAGAAAACAACAGAAATGGAAACATGACAAATTTATTTTACTTGATACCGCACACTCTGCAACATGTTTAAAAACAATTAGATCTGACCGAAGGCTTCAAACAACCATCCATACAATAACAAATCAACATTGTAAACCCATCCATATCATTTACAATCATTCATTTATCAAAAACATTCAAATAAACTACAGTACAAATCATGCAACTGTTCCAAATATTACTCTGATATACTCAATGTTTAGTTACAAATATTACTGTACATTGCACAGTGTTGAAGACTTTATGATCACTGCGATGAGATTAAATGTCATACAAGTTATTTTATCAAACTCACGAGACAAGCAACAAACAAATCTCAGCCCATTCCTCTTGACCATTAGATTTATTAAATCGTTAACTCGTTACATTTCAAATCTACTGAAGGAGAAAAATAAAATCACATGCATTATGATGACTGGGCGATATCAGCAAACCACTGGACTTTTCACTGTTGACTTAGCAAACTCAAGCAATACGGACATGCTGACTTTTCAATTTCACTTCTAGATGCCCAGTTATAAATTAATCATCTGGAACACTGCGCTTACACAATGAATAAAAGATTATTCATTCATTCAATTTTCGGCTTAGTCTCTTTATTAATTTGTGGGTCGCCACAGCGAAATGAACCACCAACTTATCCAGTATATGTTTTACACAGCGAGTGCCTTTCCAGCTGCAACCCATCACTGGGAAACATCCATACACACTCATTCAAACACATACACTACGGTCAATTTAGCTTAACCAATTCACCTGTAGCACATGTTTTTTAGGCTTGTGGGGGAATAAAAGATTATCCTTAAAGTAAATAAAAATAAAATATTATCATTAAAGATTAAACGCGCATAAAATTGGTTAGAAACGTTGTTCGAGTTTGGTTAAAACTGGCGATTTTCAAACCGCACACTTATCTTTAGAGATTCATATTATGCCTATAAATGATAAAAGAATTAAAATCATCATTTTTTTTGTAAACCAGAGCAAAAAGCATGTATATAATACATTTTTACCATGATTTACAAAAGATGAAATAAAATGTAATTCACTATAACGGTAGTTTAATTTAAGTTAGTGCAAGTGCAGCCATCCATAAAAAAATATGAATTTAAAATATTTATTCTATGTCATTTTCCTTCAAATCTATTGATCTTAACTGTATAGCATTCATTCATTCATTTTCTTGTCAGCTTAGTCCCTTTATTAATCCAGGGTCGCCACAGCGGAATGAACCGCCAACTTATCCAGCAAGTTTTTACGCAGCGGATGCCCTTCTAGCTGCAACCCATCTCTGGGAAACACACACACACACACACACACACAACGGACAATTTAGCCTACCCAATTCGCCTGTACCGCATGTCTTAGGACTGTGGGGGAAACCGGAGCACCCAGAGGAAACCCAGGCGAAGGCAGGGAGAACATGCAAACTCCACACAGAAACGCCAACTGAGCCGAGGTTCGAACCAGCGACCTTCTTGCGGTAAGGCAACAGCACTACCTACTGCGCCACTGCCTTGCCCACAGTATATAATATCAACTTTAATAAATAATACAAAAAACTAAATTACAGAACTTAAACTTGATGCTAAACGATTCATTCGATTATATTTTCATTTAAAACATTAAAGCAAAGACTTTTAATATGCTTTCTAATTATAATAATTCAAAATTAAATCTATAAATTCTAATTGGACATCACTCAATTTGATGCACACACCAAAATAGGTTATTTATTAATTTTCCTTTGGCTTAGTCCCTTTATTTATCGGGGGTCGCCACAGCGGAATGCACCGCCAACTTATCCAGCACATGTTTTACACAGCGGATGTCCTTCCAGCTGCAACCCATTACGGGAAAAAACCCATACACACTCATCCACTACAGCCAATTTAGTTAATTCAATTCACCTATAGCGCATGTCTTAGGACTGTGGGAGAAACAGTAGGAGACCCACGAGAACAAGGGGAGAACACACAAACTCCACACAGAAATGCTAACTGAACCAGTCGTGACTTCTTGCTGTGAGGCAACAATGCCAACCACTGAGCCAATGTGTCACCCCCAAAATAAGTTGTCTCATCTTTTCATTCATTTATTTTTTTTTAAGTAAAAATATTGTCCTAAATTAAACATTCTTACATAAAAAGAAGGGATGACCACCAAATCTTTATTCTAGCAAAAAAATGCTCAATGATTAAAACAAAAAAACTATTCAAATTTAAGTCCAAAGACTAAAACAGCAAGAAAACTATTCAAAAGCATGAAAGGTCCAACAAATATGATGGAAATGTAGAGTAAACTCACCTCAAAGTGCTCACTGCAGAGAAGCCGCTGCTGACATCTTAGTGTAAAGCCAACAGCCACTGTGTACAGAGAGAGAAGGACAGACAGAAACACGGTCAGAGAGCACAGAGAGAGAGAACTTATAAAGCACAGTGTATCAGCTGTGTTTCCCTCACACACTCAAACGCTTCCTCCGCTGGATTAAGTTTCCTCCTATACACCTATGACGGCCAGCCATGTGACTGCTGATCAACACTGAGTCAGGCGTCTCTCACACACACACACACACACACACACACACAGACACACACACGGCTAATTAAGATATTTTATCTGCATAACTGACACTATGACAATTAATAATCAATTTTAAAATCTTTTAAAAGTTAATGTAGTTACAAAACAAAATGTCTTTTTTCCCCTTCATGACCAATAAAAGGCTGAACTGTATATTTTACATTTTTACATCTCTGATTCTGACAATTCTGAATCTTATAATTAATATTATTATTATTATTATTATTACTACAACTACTACTATTATTTAATATTATTATTATTATTACAAGTAATAGTAATAATAATAATAATAATAATAATATTAAAATAATATTATTATTAACTAATATTACTAATTATTATTAACTAATATTACTACTACAACTACTACTACTACTACTACTACTACCTTATATTATTAACTAATATCGTTATTATTATTATTATTATTATTATTTACTAATACCATTAATTATTATTAATAACCATTGACAATTATTATTACTAATGTTGTTATAATATAATGTTATAATATTACTACTACTACTACTACCACCTAATATTGACTATTATTATTATTATTACTATTTTATCTAATATTACTATTATTAATAACTAATATTAGTATTGTTAATATTATTATTTTTAATAACTAATAATCCTATTACTGTTACTATTATTATCGCTACTATTACTACTACTACTGCTACTACTATTATTATTGACTATTATTATTATTATTATTATAATATATGAACTAATATTACTATTACTATTATTCATAACTAATTTTTATTATTTTTAATACTACTATTATTATTATTATTATTATTATTATTAACTAATATTACAATAATAATAATAATAATAATAATAATAATAATTACTATTATTAATAACTAGTATTATTATTAATATTATTGTTATTAATAATTATTGACCATTACTATCATTAACTAACATCATTATTAATAACTATAGATTTACTACTACTACTACTACTACTACTATTATTATTACTACTACTACTACTACTACTGTAATTTATTAGTTCATTTATTACTCATTTTGATGTAAGAAAAAAAATAATTATTATGTTAAGGCCTTAAGCATTTTTATTTTTAGTTGATAATCAACTATGCCTGGTTGTTTTTTGATACAACAAATATGCATGACTATATTCATGCATTATCATCATCATCAAGTAGTAGTACAATTAAAATATTGTACAATAAATATTTTTGTTGTTATTATTATGCATTAAGTTTATACAATATTATTTGACAACTAATATGCAGAAAATTATTTTATTTTTAATTGCTTATCTATTGACACAACACTGTTATCCTGAACATCAGTAAAAACGTGCGTCCAAATGGCTCATTTACTCCAAAACCTGAAAGTCGAGCCCTGAAGTTGCTATACACGTCTGCAACTATTTGTTTAAACAGGCAGCCAAAAGTGCATACAGGAGTGTGCGTGTGTGTGTACCAGTGTGAGTGTGTGTCAGTGGGAGTCACATGGTCTTGGATCAGCCTAAAGGCCAGCCAGAATTAAAGCGTTAGCTTGCTTCAAAGCTTGGGGTTTTCCTCAATCCCAAAAAAAGCTTCAGGAATAGAGGAACTTGGACTGGCCAATGACCTCTTTTAATGATTTAAAGAGGCAGTTCTCCCAAAAATAAATATTTACTCCCCCTCATGTTGTTATAAAACTTTATGGGGTTTCTTTCTTCTGTTGAAAAATGTAAATAAACAGGATATTCTGAAGAATGTTGGAAACTGCTAGCCTTTGACATCTTAGTGGGGGAAAGTCAACGGCTAACAGCTTTCAACATTCTTCAAAATATCTTCTTTTTCATTCAACAAAAAAAGAAACTTAAAATAATTGAAATGTAAGCACTTTTTAAGATTGACTTGAAGAGAAAATGTTCTTGGGCTGCACAATATTGAAAATTATTTGTAAATAATTCAGAATTTTACATTTATTATGATGCTTTTGAAGGGGAACGTATCTGGTTATAGTTTATTATATTTAATGCAAAGTTGCATACCACAACTTTGTATCTTTGCTATGTGGTATTCATGTGGGAAAAAAAACGCATAAAAAAAACTAAGGCCACGTTTACACACAAACATTTTAGTTTTAAAACGGCATTTTAGAATGAAAACAATGTACGTCCACACTGGCATTTCACCTAGTGTTCCTGAATAACTCCGTCCACACTTCATCTAGGATCTAGCGCTGGATCTAATCTTACTATGGTTGTTAAATGCAATGTGTAATTCATCTTGTATTCTACATCTAACAACATGTTACCCAACTTGGGTCTTTATTTGTTCTTAGGTAACGTGCCTTGGCTGAGAGCAAAAATAAGTTAATATATTAATTTAAACGCGAACACTGCAGCACATTTAACCAATTGCCTACAAGTGTGAAATAGCATTGTATAATCCTCATTGTGTAAATAGGTGGTTCTCAAACGTTTTTCATCAAGTACCACCACAGAAAAGAAATTGTCTCTCCAAGTACCACCAAAATGAGCAGTATTGAAATACAGTAGCGCATTAGGCCCAGTAAAGCAGCTACAACTCTGCACAGTTAAAAAATGTGGCAGATTACCTCAGAAATATAGGCTATATGTCATATATGGCATATTATATACATCATTTTTGATAAATTTTGAAATGTGTGTAGCATGTACATGACATATTTCATTCCTCTGCATACCACTAGAAGGAAGCCTGCGTACCACTATAGTGGTACACGTACCACAGTTTGAGAGCCACTGGTGTAAATAATTCTACACAAGTAATCTTTAAGCTACAATTGTTTACTTTATTATGCCCAAATGACTTGTCACAGGCCTTAAACGCATGCAAATAACTGCACTCTAAGGTGACTCCTCTATATTCTGAATTGTTTTCTCTGGTCAACAATAATACCAATTCAATGTTGCAGATACTGCAATGAGACTATTGTGGATTCAGACATTGCGATATCAATGCTGAAATGATTTATTTATTAATATGGATAGAATTTATGACACCTATTCAAATCAAGGTTTCTTGTGTAGTGCTTTTCACAATATTTATCATTCCAAAGCAGCTTAACAGAAGGTGCACATCATTAGATTACAGTTATTAGAAAGTTAAGGAGTTGGTTGGTAATATATAAACTTGGTTAACCTGCAGTATATGATGTCTTTTTAAAAGTAATTATACACACACACACACACACACACACACACACACACACACACACACACACACACACTAATATTACATGTTAGTGAAGTGTATGTGTATTAAGTGTTTGTTGTCCTTGAAGATTTCAGATGGTTGGTATATAACAATTATGGTCTCATTTGTAGTCATAATTCCTTATATTTCGTCTTAAACACTAAGAAAATGGACATGAGATAAGAAACCTGAGAGCTATTTAAAATTATTTAACATAGAACACAATATATGAGAGAAATTAAGACTTATTAAAAGGTTTAGTTTGTTCAATAATTTGCATTTGCTCACTGAAGTGGTTCTAAACTCTTCTATAAAGCACAAAACAAGATATTGTGAATATGCTGGAAATAAGCAGCCATTTTAACCCATAGAACTGGAAGTGGAGGTCAATGGCTGTTTTTGTCTCCAACATTCTTCAGAATATCTTCTTTTGTGTTCAACAAAAACAAGAAAAAGATGGGGAAATAATGAATGAATTGCAAAACTTGTGAACTGTCCTTTTTAGGTCTACATATTGGGTTTGAACGGTCAACTTTAAAACCTTAAGATATTTTTCATTTTAGTGTGAACTTTCCCTTTAAGGCCAACACATACATGACCATCGGGTTGAAGTCATGTATGCACAAGACTGATAGCAGACTTCTCACTATGAGGGAGCGGAGGCGGTCAGGAGTGTCTTTTAAACAGAGGGTTACAAGTCTGTCGTTAGAGCTTAAGTTATGTCATTTATGCAGGCTTGTCATACCATTAGCATGACAAACAGAGCAGTGTCCATTCACAGATTTAGTGCTGTGACTCCAACAGTTTAGGGTGAGGTTAGGCGTGAGGAATCTTAACCATTGGTCCACAGATAATAAAGCCGAATGTGTGCGGACAACTCTTGTGCAACAACACTTTTTTTGACTTTGACAGTCAAGTCTAGAGGCTCCCTATTATAAGCTGACTGGGGCTGGACCTGTAATGGAAAGTAAAGTAAATGTAAAGTAAAATGTAATGCAAAAGTAAAGCGTAAAAGTAAAACCTGTAAAATGCAAAAGTAAAACCTAAAATGCAAAAGTAAAAGGCTAAATTAAAACCTAAATAAAAAAGTAAAACCTAAAACGCAAAAAGTAAAACCCAAAAGTAACAAGTAAATCCCAGAATGTACAAAACATAAGTAAAACCCAAAACGTAAGAGTAAACTTTAAAAGAAAAACCTAAACGTAAAACGTACGATAAGTAAAACCTAAAAACAAAAAAGTAAAACGCAAAAGTACAACCTAAGCCTGAACCGTAATAGTAAATCCAAAACATAAGTACAAGTAAAATCTAAAATGTAAGACGAACAAGTAAAATGCAGAAGTAAAACCTGCATGAAATGTAAAAGTAAAACCTAAACGTAAAACATACAATTAAAACCCAAGTAAAACCAAAGTAAAACCCAAGTTAAACCCAAGTAAAAAAAAGTAAAACGTACAAGTAAAACCTAAGTAAAACTTAAACGTAAAAACCTAATGTAAAATCTAAACGTAAAATGTACGAGTAAAACGCAAGTAAAACCGAAATATGAAACGTACAAGAAAAACCTAAGTAAAAGGTACAAGTAAAACAGAAGTAAAACGTAATCTAAACATAAACGTACATGTAAAACAAGTAAAACCTAAACGTAAAACGCAAAAGCAAAACCAAAGACTGAAACGTAAAAAGCCTAAGTGTACAAGTAAAACCTAAAGCATAAAAGTAAAAATGTTAAAAAGTTAAAAAGTAAATCTAATGCAAAGTCAAACGTAAAATAAAGTCAAAAGTAAACGTAATGAATTGTAATGGAAAAGAAATGCAAAGAAGTGAAACACAACAAAAAGCAACCTGACGAAATGCAATGAAATAAAGTGAAAAAGCCCAATATAAATGTAATGAAATATGAATATTGTAAAGAATTATTAAAAAGCATATAAAAAGCACTATTTTAGATTTCATATTCTAGCTACTCATTGTTCATATGGTTGTAAAAAAAGTAAGGTGATTTCTGTAATAATACATAATATTACATTTTATTTAAAGGTGCCTTTCTGGCAACTCAAGGACACCATACAATTAAAAACAAGAGCAATAAAACAACAGGAGGAATATTAGAAAAGTATACACAGCAATATCTTAGATACAATTAAGTATTAGAAGGCACCTTAAATAAGTAAATCGAGTCTTGATTTGAATAATGTAAGAGTAGATGTTTCTATACCAAGAGAAAGGTTGTGTCAACAAAGCAATTTTTTATCACAAAAAACAAACAAAAAAAGCAACAACAACAAATAATAATCATAATAATAAAAACATTCAGGTTGCTTTAAAAATCTGTGTTTTTCTTTATTTTTTTACATATAGCTTTTGTTTAGAATTACAAATGTTTACATTTATTGTAATAAAAAAAGAGATATTCAACAAATACTGGTTAAAAAAAAATGAGTATTGTGTTGTCTAAAATGTCAATCCATTAGTTTTAAACCAGATTTATTCCAGAATGAAACACTGGAGTGCTGTTCTGAGATGCAGAATTTCTGTAAATGATAAAGGTCATTGCACAGATTCTGCATGCTAATAGACTTCATCACATGGTCAATGACTTTAAACTCTCAGGATGTGGTTTTGCTGTTGTTGTTGTTGTTTTTTTATTATTTTGCAGGGGATGCCTAATCTCAGACTGAGCGCCTGATGGATATTACATACAAAAGGCAGCAGGTGCAATCTGATTACCAGTTGAGTACATATTTTCCAAGACTCCGAGTTCATGGGATTTTGTCAGTCTGCAGGGAGTCCTGTTTACAATTAACACCTCCGAGGATTTACAAGTCACTGCATGTGCCAAAGCAGTCTCATTACAAGGTTTCTAGTAATGAGACTGTGAAAGTTGGACATAAAAAGCACTTGACAAGAAAAAAAATTTGTGCAATATTTGAATTAATTTAAGATCTATTACGCAAAAAAAAAAAATCACTCCTATAAGGGGTTTAAACACAGTTGTATGGCAACAGTGTGTAAATATAACCAGCCTCTATTTTTATAATCACACTTGATAAAAACTGTCTGGAGAAACACTTTGACATTCTCCCTTTGTATGCGTCATCTGAGAGGGTAAGCCCCGCCCATTAATGATCATCACTTCTTCGTTAGCATATATGTCAGCCTTGTTTTTGAATCTGCCTCTATGCTGACACATTTGTAGCTCCGCCCTCTTTTAAAATGAGCATGATGTCATTTGAATTTAAAGTGACAGTCGCCAAAACAGCACAATTAGAATCAAAGCCTAAAAGGGTAGATTCAAAGAGTTATAAAACATTCACATACACACTCTTGGGCAGGGGTCTCAAACTCCTGGCCCGCAAGCCATTTATGGCCAACCCTCCTCCCTCCGGCCTGCAACTGACGTAAACAAATACAAGATTCAGCCCCATAAAACATCTGTTTTTGAATCACTATTGTTGTTGTGCAGTCGCGTATAGCCACTTGTGGTTTTGCAGTGCACATCTTTAATCAAGGATGTACCGCTGGATCGCGTCTCACTACAGTTGATAAACTTGATATTCAGAAATCCTAAGTTCCGGAAGTCTCTATGCATTTCCAGGACTCATAATGCCCACAAACGAGTTATAATCTCACAAAAATCACGCGTCTCCCTCCCGGTCCTCAAATAAGTCACTAACCCTTCTCGCCCCCGAATCCTTCTTCGCTATTCAGACACGTCGTGTGCAATATTTGTAAATAATTTGTAAATATTTGTAAATATCTTAAGGTTTAAAAGAAGCTTTAGCATCATGTGGCCTTTGTGAAGAACAAGTGTCTACCACCACATTTATTTTATGTTGTCTGTTTTAAAGACAATTTTACTAGTTTTGTTTATTAAACTATGTTATTTCATTGTGAAATGTTTTATACACCTCTTGTGCACGGAATACATTTAGAATGTATGTATGTGGCTTGTTTGAAAAAACAAAAGCAAAAACAGTTGCCAAAAATTGGAGGGAAGGAAAAAAAAAAATTAGTTTGGATTTTATTTTGGAAATTATATATGGATTATTTTGTCCATATTGCCAGCCCTACTACCCACTGCTCCACCGTGCAGCCTTTTTACAGTTTTAAAACATCTATAATATTCATTCATTCATTTTCTTGTCGGCTTGGTCCCTTTATTAATCCGGGGTCGCCACAGCGGAATGAACTGCCAACTTAGCCAGCAAGTTTTTACGCAGCGGATGCCCTTCCAACCGTAACCCATCTCTCGGAAAACATCTATAATAATAATTGTAAAATATGAAGCTGGCTTAGAACATAACTCCTGCGAATAAAGTCCTCTAAACATTTATAAAGCAACATGTTTACTCACTAGTTTTAAGTCAACAGATCATTTTTTACAGTGTGGAATATCAACATAAAGCAAAGCATCATTTCCATCCAGTGAGTCAAAGACAACAAAACTATTCATTTATTGATTCGACATGACTAATAAATCAGACACCTACAGAATCTTTTACAGGGAATATGCAGGAATCCTAAAGGTAATTTCAATTCCTTGTTAAGACTTTTTAAAAGACCTTCTGAGAATATTTTAAGACCTCATGGCCACTTCAAGTTCTAATCAGTATCAAACCTTTAACTTAATAAACAGTTGTATTTGAATAAATAAATGTTAATTTTTTAATAAATAAATCAATGGAGCACAATCATGCAACAGAAGTCAGTTAAACTTGGAGGAAACAAAAGTCTTTCTCCAACTAGGAGTACGCAAAATTACATTTTCCCATTTTGCTGTCAGTTTCGCTTATTGATTTCGCCATATGTGGGGAGCGTCAAATCACCTTTCTGCGTTTGTCGCAAATTACGTGACATCACCCGGATGGAGGAGCTTGGCCAGACACGCTGCAGCCAGAACAAACCTCATGGATCGAGCACGTCGTTGTTAATGTTAGGATGAAAATAAATATATTTATGCTTTTTGAAGTCAAACACTTTGGACAACGCTTGAACAAAACTTAAGACCTCGTAAAAGCAAGACCTTTTAAATCCTTTTAAGTGCCTTAATTTTCTCAATTGATTTATCAACTTTTAATACTTTAAGACCCCACGGACACCCTGTTTTTTCAATTTCCTTCAAATGACAGGCCCAAACAAGAACAGTATTTCCTCAAGAACACTGTACAAAGTACTTTCACAAGTTAAAACAATACCCTCAATGTACAGTTGAAGTCAAAATTATTAGCCTCCCTTTGATTTTCTTTTTTAAATATTTCCCAAATGATGTTTAACAGATCAAAGAAATTTTCACAGTTTGTCTGATAATAGTTTTCCTCTGGAGAAATTCTTTTTGTTTTATTTCAGCTAGAATAAAAGCAGTTTTGAAATTTTTAAAGCCATGTTTAGGTCAAAATTATTAGCCCCTTTAAGCAATACATTTTTTTTCGATAGATTTGAGTCTACAGAACAAACCATCGTTATGCAATAACTTGCCTAATTACCATAACCTGCCTAGTTATCTTAATTAACCCAGTTAAGCCTTTAAATGTCACTTTAAGCTGTATAGAAGTGTCTTGAAAAATATCTAGTCAAATAGATTAGGG